>NC_084749.1:16960129-17057629 GCF_033978785.1 Entelurus aequoreus | reverse complement strand
GATTTTAAAAAAAATAAATAAATAAAATAATGAACCAATGTTATGAATTAGTGGACCCCGACTTAAACAAGTTGAAAAACGTATTCGGGTGTTACCATTTAGTGGTCAATTGTACGGAGTATGTACTGTACTGTGCAATCTACTAATAAAAAGTCTCAATCAATCAATCAATCAAAATTATTGACCTATTTAGGCTCCAATTACTTCACATCAAGTATTCCACTTGAAACATTTTTGGAGGAAAATATTGCACATTTTGTCTTTTTTTGGGGGTTTTGACAAAAAGGCATAAGAAATAAAAAAATAAAAAAAACATTTTTAATCGACAGACCTGAAGTTGTTTCAGAGATTTAACCATTTAATAAGAAAATATATTATTTATTTAAAATTTTTTTTATAACTGAGACACTTCCGGGTCCCTGTAGCCAAACGTGGATGGAGCCCAATAGGTTAAAATAAATATCTATATTGTATGGTATTAACAATTAAAAATATCGAAACGGCCATTGCATGATTTAATTTTTCAGGGGGAATAAAAATGAACACCCACAAGAAAGTATTTTAAATATAAATTAAAATCATCACAGTTCCCCTTTAACATGTTGTCAATGTAATTCTGTATTGCACTGAAGACGGCAATTCAAATAGCAACGACGTTGTTTCGTGTCATTATTATGAAGTCACCGCATGAGCATAATAAAACCCACAATAAACAAAATCACCGCGCTTATGATTGACAGCACGCAGCGTGTCAAAACACGAGCAGCGGGACTGACTCGATGTAGAAAAACTACACTGACCCAGTTCCATCATTTCTCCTTCTTAGTTTAATCCGAGCTGCAAATGCATCGCTATTTAAACAGGGGGGGGGGGGAGCAACATGTGACATCCTGAGTCTGACCACGTTATCTGGTCAGTGTCATGGTCAGGGACCGGCGTGGTCCCCGAGGCTTATTAGGATATTAATGTATTTAAGTCTCGCAGAAACCACTGGATGGATTTTGCCCGGCCGCGGGATCCAGGCTCTGGGCAATTAAAAGGAAAATTGACGTACGGGACACACATCCAATTCTGCTGAGGTGGTCCATATGGGCGAGGGGCGGCTTTCTGTGGCGCACTTCAATTACATAAAGACCTCTGTGCATTGGCATGGCACACAGAAGGGCCCCAGACGGCAAGAGCAAGATAAAAAACAGGGAACAAACCACAAAAACACACACACATACGGAGTGTGTGTGCATGCACAACAACAGACCACACACACACACAAACACACAGAAGCTGGCTCCTCCACCGCGGCCACAAACAAAACTCGTAATGTCATCATCATCCCGGCGCGATCTGAATAATTGCGTCGTGATTCCAAAAACCGCTTGCACCCCTGACCCCGCGCCAAACGACCCTCGGAGGTTTTACGCATCTCCATTAGAGCTAAAAACCAGCCAAGCGACCAGGAGTTTGTCCTGCTCCGTGGCACTTGCATCCGGAGGCTGTCCTGTCGCGCTCAAAGCTCACGCGCAGCCGCATAAATCTCAGGGGAAGAAACCCCGTCGTGTGGAGGGACTAAACAGGAAGTGAAGCATGTTTCCGGCACGTTCTTTTATATGTGGCGGCCTGCCGCGGACGAATTTGGTACTACCTGTAAAGACTTCAAAGATATATTGTCATACGGAAAACAAAAAAATACTAGGGATGAATAAATGCTTTAAAATGTAATATCTGAAATTATCAGTATCGGTTTCAAATGATCGGTATCGGTTTCAAAAAGTAAAACGCAGCTGAAGGACGTAGGGAGAAGTACAGAGCGCCAATAAACCTTAAAGGCACTGCCTTTGCGTGTCGGCCCACTCACATAATATCTACGGCTTTTCTCCACACACAAGCGAATGCAACGCATACTTGGTTCAACAGCCATACAGGTCACACTGAGGGTAGCGTATAAACAACTTTAACACTGTTGCAAATATGCGCCACACTGTGAACCCACACCAAACAAGAATGACAAACACATTTCGGGAGAACATCCGCACCGTAACACAACATAAACACAACAGAACAAATACCAGAACCCCTTGCAGCAATAACTCTTCCGGACGCTACAATATACACCCCCCCGCTGCTCACCTCAACATGCCCCAAATTCAAGCTGCTGTTTTGAGGCATGTTAAAAAAAATGATGCACTTTGTGACTTCAATAATAAATATGGCAGTGCCATGTTGGCATTTTTTTTTTCCATAACTTGAGTTGATTTATTTTGGAAAACCTTGTTACATTGTTTAATGCATCCAGCGGGGCATCACAACAAAATGAGCATAATAATGTGTTAATTCACGACTGTATATATCGTATCGGTTGATATCGGAATCAGTAATTAAGAGTTGGACAATATCGGAATATCGGATATCGGCAAAAAAGCCATTATCGGACATCTCAGTTCTTAGGTCAACATTTTGCATAGATTAGACCGTTTTCAAGCTGCTTTCTGACCGCAAACATCGCCCGTCGAGACGGGAAAGAGCTGTGAGTACTCAGACTTTGGCGTTCTCAGAAATGAATCGCAAAGTGGATAACATTTCGGAGAAGCTTTCCACTCTGCAAGGTGAAATCATAAACAATTTGAGAGCAGAACTGACAATCAGCCATACAGGTCACACTGAGGGTGACCATATAAACAACTTTAACACTGTTACAAATATGCGCCACACTGTGAACCCACACCCAAACAAGAATGACAAACACATTTCGGGAGAACATCCGCACCGTAAACACAACATAAACACAACAGAACAAATACCCAGAACCCCTTGCAGCAATAACTCTTCCGGGACGCTGCAATATACACCCCCCGCTGCTCACCTCAACATGCCCCAAATTCCAAGCTGATGTTTTGAGGCATGTTAAAAAAAAAAGATGCACTTTGTGACTTCAATAATAAATATGGCAGTGCCATGTTGGCATTTTTTTTTTCCATAACTTGAGTGATTTATTTTGGAAAACCTTGTTACATTGTTTAATGCATCCAGCGGGGCATCACAACAAAATGAGGCATAATAATGTGTTAATTCCACGACTGTATATATCGGTATCGGTTGATTTCGGAATCAGTAATTAAGAGTTGGACAATATCGGAATATCGGATATCGGCAAAAAGGCCATTATCGGACATCTCTAGTTCTTAGGTCAACATTTTGCATGGATTAGGACCGTTTTCAAGCTGCTTTCTCGTCGAGACAGGAAAGAGTTGTGAGTACTCAGACTTTGGCGTTCTCAGAAATGAATCGCAAAGTGGATAACATTTCGGAGAAGCTTTCCACTCTGCAAGGTGAAATCATAAACAATTTGAGAGCCAGAACTGACAATCAGCCATACAGGTCACACTGAGGGTGACCATATAAACAACTTTAACACTGTTACAAATATGCGCCACACTGTGAACCCACACCAACAAGAATGACAAACACATTTCGGGAGAACATCCGCACCGTAACACAACATAAATACAACAGAACAAATACCCAGAACCCCTTGCAGCACTAACTCTTCGGGACACTACAATATACACCCCCCGCTACCCCCACCTCAACCCCGCCCACCTCAACCTCCTCATGCTCTCTCAGTGAGAGCATGTCCCAAATTCCAAACTGCTGTTTTGAGGCATGTTAAAAAAAAGTCATGCACTTTGTGACTTCAATAATAAATATGGCAGTGCCATGTTGGCATTTTTTTCCATAACTTGAGTTGAATTATTTTGGAAACCTTGTTACATTGTTTAATGCATCCAGCGGGGCCATCACAACAAAATTAGGCATAATATTGTGTTAATACCACGACTGTATATATCGGTATCGGTTGATATCGGAATCGGCAATTAAGAGTTGGACAATATCGGATATCGGCAAAAAAGCCATTATCGGACATCTCTACTGGAGTCCCACCATTTTCAAAAAGGGAATGTTACAATAAAACTAGCTTGCCACGTTACATCCAACGCATCGGTAACGGTGTTGTAAAAGTAATGAATTAGATTACTCACTACTAGTGGAAGTAACAGCGTTAATATGTAACTGAGCGTGCTTTCGCTGACGTCATGTCACTTGGCAACAGGCACACACACACACAGCTCTCATGAAACGTCTCTCAACTGCTTATGCCAGATATTTGAAGTTTTTTTTTTTAACGCATTAATTAACTGTTACTTAATTACATTTAATGACTAGACTTGTCCAGGGTGTACGCCGCCTTCCGCCCGATTGTAGCTGAGATAGGCTACAGCGCCCCCGTGACCTCAAAGGTAATAAGCGGTAGAAAATGGATGGATGGAATGGTAATTCTGTTTGTAGTTCATTTGAATCTTTAGTAAAGTAACAAGTAACTATAATTCATTACTTTTTAATAGTAGTTTTCTGAACACTGCTTATGAGAAAAAATAAGTCTTTGTCTGACTGCACAAAGTTACCAAATGTATTTTCAAAAATGTATCCATGTTTATCCTGCGTCTCTTATTTTTGAAGCATTTACTTTAAAAGTGTCACTTTTGCTTTCGATTTTGCTTCTGTCACCGGTGGAGAAGTTGCCTATAATAGACACATTTCAATAATTAAATGCCTTTCCTAAGTGTGTGACGTTTTAATGACGTTCTCATGTTATTAGAGTCAGAATGACAGCTGTGTTTATTTAGTAAATTGCATTTGGCTGCTAAAAAGTGTTAGCTATTAAGGTTCACCTGCACATGCTGAAATAAGACTACTAGTTTAATTTCCCTAATTTTCCGTCCGTTATTATGCATCCATCACCTGAGTTAGACGACGATGTCATCTACCCTCTGCCCCAGATAGACTGCAGTCCTGTGAGAAACAAACATATTTCCGTTGAACGTCCTCCCTCCTTAACCCCGTTTTACCCTGAAGATACACTGTGTGTTTTTCATTTTGACATGCGTCCATCCGTCTTAACCTCCTTTTTTGGGGCAAAAAGGGAAAGCGTTATGTGGGCTGTACGCTGCAGGCTAATGCATTATTCACCCCTCATTGACGTGTTACTACAGCTGGCAACTTGGAGGGAAAGGGATGTCACCCCTCCACCTATCCAACACACAACTTATATCTGAACACACACACACACAGGCGCGCACACAAGGCCAACAGGCACTGACTGATTGATTTATGGGACACACATTGCACACACATAATCCCACCCATACACACACATATGTATTTTCCTGTGGTTAAAACACAGATTTCCATTTAAAAGGGTGTGTATCTGTGTGGTTGTGCATGTGTGCAGTGATCCCGAAGGTCATTCATTAGCACCATCAAACCCTCGTGAAACTGTGTGATGTGCCGAATACAGCTTTGACAGCACTGCAGCGCCCCGTTTTTTGTTGTTGTTGTTTTTTTTCTTTCTATTTTAGGAATATGTATTCATCTATTTATTCACTGTGATAAATATATTAAATCGGGGGTGCAACTTTCGATTATTTTAGTCATCGATTAATCTATAGATTGGATTGTTTGAATAATCACGTTCAGTTTCAGTTTATTTATTTATATAGCAGAAGAAACACAAAAAAGTGTGTTTAGTGTCACATTTACATTGTAACACAGAAGGATGAATAAAATACAATAGTGAAATATACGTAGGAAATGGATGGATGTTTTAAAGCCATCTCAGGTGTATGAATAGTAGGGCTACAACTTTCGATTATTATAAGAAAAATCGATTAATCTATAGACTAGTTTGTTCGATTAATCACATAATCGGATAAACATAAAATAAACATAACATTTAAAAAAAAAAAAAGGATTGTAATAGTGTAACACAGAAGGATGAATACAATACAATAGTAAAATATACCTTAAAAGGAATGCAGAATATATCACCTAAAATACTAAAATGTAATAAATAAATAATAAATGTCTAAAACAAGAAATAAAAATGCCTAAGATATCCTGCCTAACTGGATTTGAACGCCAGGGAGTAAAATTTGTTTTTAACCTAGATTTAAATTGGTTTAGAGACTGGGAGGATATTGAAGACGTAATCGGATATAAAACAAAAAATCAACATAACATTTTCATTTTTATGAATCTGTTTCTAAAAATATGTTTGAAGGCCATCTCAAGTGTATAAACAGTAGGGCTACAACTTTTGATTATTATAATAAAATCCATTAATCTATAAACTTGTTTGTTCAATTAATCACGTAATCGGATAAAAAAACAAAAAATAAACATAACATAAAAAAATAGAAAAAATAATTCTAGTAGGGCTCCAACTTGTGATTGCTTTCGTAATCGATCAATCTAGTAATCAGATAAAAACACTTTGAAAATCAGTCCAAATAAACAATGCTTTTTCTGCTTGCCATAATCTTCAGTATTCATTTTGAATAAATGCACTTCATTAACATTGAAATTGCACTATTAACATGTGTGCATTAATACAAAAAAATATGTTTTTAAAGAAAAACACTACTTTTATGTGCACTCTATTCTATGATCACATTTTTAAGGTTCTGGGAACTCCATTTTTACTCATTAAACGATTAATCGAAGCAACAGCCTATAAGTTGAAGCTTTTTTCAAATCGATTAATCGTTGCAGCCCTGACCAAAATGTACACCTTTTACCATGGTCATTGGTAGAACATGTATTATTAAACTGTCTTTAGTGAATTACTAATTGTAAAATTGTATTTTACTCATTTTACTTGCATTACAAAACTCCATGAAAGGTAATGCTAAACTGCAATTACTCTGTAAGACATTAAACTCTTCAGACATGCACTGGCAAGACAAAAAAAACGTATCTTAAGAGGGAATAATTAACTTTACTAAGTATATCAGTCACCATGACTGATGTTTACCTCACCTACCAACGTGGTCTAGTGTGATCCTTAAAACATGAGTTAATGAATAACAATCTCTGTGTTTATGCCTAAACTATCCATTAGTAGACATATTAAAGAAGCAGGTCTGTCCTAAGGAGAATACACCAACCGAACCACAATCCTAACTTCTCGGGGGTCGAAGTAAGCCAGGCGGAGTCGGCAATGCTCCAACTACGGGGTTGGGATCAGCAGTGACTTGATTAGTCGTTGGCCCTGACCCCGCAGCAGGCAAAGTGCGGAGCGTAATATCGCACCCGCAGGGATGCTGGCCGGTAAATCTGACTTGGGGCCGGCATTAATAGGATTCTCTCTGAGATACACCAAGACTGCAACGGATTGGCACAACTGAACGTTAATAGCTACGTCACCATTGAGAGGAAGGGAAATACTGTATGCTTTTGAGCAGAGTGTTTGTGTGTTGTAATTAGAGTATTTATCGGATTTGAGTTAACCACACGACTCAAGCTATCAGTACAGCTCGCTCAGTTTTATAAATAAACAGTATCGGCTGTTTCCTTTTTAAAGACTACTTCCTGTTATAGACACGTCCAAGTCTACTGTAGATCTCTGTCCGAATTGGGACATTCATCCTCCGCTGTTGCCATTTCTAATATAAAGTAGTGTAAAGTTCTTACTTATATCTGTCTGTAAACTCGCCATGAAAGCGCTAAAACATACCGGTGTAGTGAGTCTACATTATTCACCCAAGGAACTTGGGTACGGCATTTGAATGAATGTACAATCAATCAATCAATCAATCAATCAATCAATGTTTACTTATATAGCCCTAAATCACGAGTGTCTCAAAGGGCTGCACAAGCCACAACGACATCAGATCCCACATCAGGTCAAGAAAAAACTTAACCCAATGGGATGACAATGAGAAACCTTGGAGGGAAATGCAGATGTGGGGACCCCGAACCCCCTGGCGACCGGTGAAATGGACGTCGAGTGGATCTAGCATAATATTGTGAGAGTCCAGTCCATAGTGGATCTAACATAATAGTGAGAGTCCAGTCCATAGTGGATCTAACATAATAGTGTGAGAGTCCAGTCCATAGTGGATCTAACATAATAGTGTGAGAGTCCAGTCCATAGTGGATCTAACATAATAGTGCGAGTCCAGTCCATAGTGGATCTAACATAATAGTGAGAGTCCAGTCCATAGTGGATCCAGCATAATATTGTGAGAGTCCAGTCCATAGTGGATCAAACATAATAGTGAGAGTCCAGTCCATAGTGAATCTAACATAATAGTGAGAGTCCAGTCCATAGTGGATCTAGCATAATATTGTGAGAGTCCAGTCCATAGTGGATCAAACATAATAGTGAGAGTCAAGTCCATAGTGGATCTAACATAATAGTGAGAGTCCAGTCCATAGTGGATCTAACATAATAGTGAGAGTCCAGTCCATAGTGGATCAAACATAATAGTGAGAGTCCAGTCCATAGTGGATCTAACATAATAGTGTGAGAGTCCAGTCCATAGTGGATTTAACATAATAGTGAGAGTCCAGTCCATAGTGGATCTAACATAATAGTGAGAGTCCAGTCCATAGTGGATCTAGCATAATATTGTGAGAGTCCAGTCCATAGTGGATTTAACATAATAGTGAGAGTCCAGTCCATAGTGGATCTAACATAATAGTGAGAGTCCAGTCCATAGTGGATCTAGCATAATATTGTGAGAGTCCAGTCCATAGTGGATCAAACATAATAGTGAGAGTCAAGTCCATAGTGGAACTAACATAATAGTGAGAGTCCAGTCCATAGTGGATCTAACATAATAGTGAGAGTCCAGTCCATAGTGGATCCAGCATAATATTGTGAGAGTCCAATCCATAGTGGATCAAACATAATAGTGAGAGTCCAGTCCATAGTGGATCTAGCATAATATTGTGAGAGTCCAGTCCATAGTGGATCAAACATATTAGTGAGAGTCAAGTCCATAGTGGATCTAACATAATAGTGAGAGTCCAGTCCATAGTGGATCTAACATAATAGTGAGAGTCCAGTCCATAGTGGATCTAACATAATAGTGAGAGTCCAGTCCATAGTGGATCCAGCATAATATTGTGAGAGTCCAATCCATAGTGGATCAAACATAATAGTGAGAGTCCAGTCCATAGTGGATCTAGCATAATATTGTGAGAGTCCAGTCCATAGTGGATCAAACATATTAGTGAGAGTCAAGTCCATAGTGGATCTAACATAATAGTGAGAGTCCAGTCCATAGTGGATCAAGCATAATAGTGAGAGTCCAGTCCATAGTGGATCTAGCATAATAGTGAGAGTCCAGTCCATAGTGGATCTAGCATAATAGTGAGAATCCAGTCCACAGTGGGGCCAGGAGGGGATCATCTTGAGTGGACACAGGTCAGCAGCGCAGACACGTCCCCAACTGATCCACAGATGAGTGGTCCACCCTGGGTCCCGACTTTGGACAGCTAGCGCCCTCATCCGTGGTCACCGAATCTGTGCCGAAACTCGACCCACGCGGAGTCAATTCCTCAGCACTGTTGTTGCTCTGAGAAAGTGTTAATATTTCACTAAAACCATTCCGCACCGTCAGGTCCTCGTCTATATTTAATGACTGCGAAGGCTAACACATCTCCAGCCGCTCTATTCTCGGGTTAATGAACAGTTGAGAAATTGCCTGGACAAATTTAAAACAGAATCGATCTCTTGTTTGATATAACTGCTTCCTTATTTGAGGCACTTTGCGGAGGATCCCGGAAACACGACACCAGGGAGTGTGTGTCGTGCAGCGAACAAGGTCACGGCGTGTGGGTGTGGAGGCACAAAACCGGGGTCATCAGACCGTATGGATCGTCTAGAAGCAGCCCCATTAGTAATGGACTAATTAGGGAAGGCCAAGTGATTTCCAGTCCCGGTCGAAGCCGGGATTCATAAATAAGTAAATGCAAGGGCAGCGTGCCCGCTTAATTAACAAAGTGTGAAAAAAAAAAAAAGAGAAAAAAAAGTGCTTGAATCTCAAGAGGGACCGGACTCAATCCGCTGGCAGGGATGGAATATCGGCAGCGTTCTTGTCCATCTCGGTGGCATTGATTGATGCTAAGCCAAATTGAATCGCTAATCATCACCACGCTTTTAGTCCCTGCACCCCTGAGGATTGAGAGAGGCCAAAAGTGGCGACGGAGGTAATGCTTTTGTATCCCCTTCCTGACACCGGAGGCTTAAACATTGTAATTCCCTGCAACTTGACCACCCCCACTGCTCACTTGACCCCGCCTTCATCTGGCCTAGGGGTCGCCTGTTCCCCCTTTTGGCACTTACACTTTGCACTCGCTTGTTGTCACACTTTTTTGGGGGGGATATCAGGTAACCGATTGAATCGATCAATTTGAGGAAGGAAAAAAATGCTTAGATTTTTGGTCCGTTGCTTTGATTCATCATTTAACTCATAAAAATGGAGTGCCCGGAACTTTAAATATGTGGTCATAGTTTCTGCTCGGCCGTTGCGATGTGTGATCGTAAACATGGTTACCGTATTTTCTGGATCATAGGGCGCACCGGATTATAAGGCGCACTGCCGATGAATGGTCTATTTTTTTAAATATTTTTTCATATATATGGCGCACCGGATTATAAGGCGCACTGCCAATGAATGGTCTATTGTTCATCCTTTTTTCATATATAAGGCGCACCGGATTATAAGGCGCACTGCCAATGAATGGTCTATTGTTCATCATTTTTTCATATATAAGGCGCACCGGATTATAAGGCGCACTGCCAATGAATGGTCTATTGTTCATCCTTTTTTCATATATAAGGCGCACCGGATTATAAGGCGCACTGCCAATGAATAGTCTATTGTTCATCTTTTTTTCATATATAAGGCGCACTGGATTATAAGGTGCACTGCCGATACATGTTTGATCTTTTACATATATAAGGCGCACCGGATTATAAAGCGCACTGCCGATGAATGGTCTATCTTTAAATATTTTTTCATATATAAGGCACACCGGATTCTAAACCGCACTGCCGATGAATGGTCTATTTTTTATTTATTTTTTCATATATAAAGTGCACCGTATTATAAGGCGCACTGCCGATGAAGGGTCTATTTAAAAAAATATTTTTTTTTATATATAAAGCGCACCGGATTATAAGGTGCACTGCCGATGAATGGTCTATGTTTGATCTTTTTTCATATATAAGGCGCACTGGTTTATAAGGCACACTGCCGATGAATGGTCTTATTTTTTAAATATTTTTTCATATACAGGTATATGGCGCACCAGATTATAAGGTGCACTGCCGATGAATTGTCTATTTTTAATATCTTTTTTTCATATATAAGGCGCACCCGATTATAAGGCAAACTGCCGATGAATGGTCTAGTTTTGATCTTTTTTCATGTATAAGGGCGCACCGGCCTACAAGGCACACTGCCGATGAATGGTCTATTTTTTTTTTTTTTTTCATATATAAGGCGCACCCGGTTTATAAGGCGCACTGCCGATGAATGGTCTATTGTTTGATCTTTTTTGTATATAAAGTGCACTGGATTATAAGGCGCACTGCCGATGAATGGTCTATTTTTGATCTTTTTTCATATATAAAGCGCACTGCCGATGAATAGTCTATTTTTAAAATATTTTTCATACATAAAACGCACCGGATTATAAGGCGCACTGCCGATGGATGGTCTATGTTTGATCTTTTTTCATATATAAGGCGCACTGGTTTATAAGGCACACTGCCGATGAATGGTCTTATTTTTTTAAATATTTTTTCATATACAGGTATATGGCGCACCAGATTATAAGGTGCACTGCCGACTGAATTGTCTAGTTTTTTATATCTTTTTTTCATATATAAGGCGCACCCCGATTATAAGGCAAACTTCCGATGAATGGTCTAGTTTTGATCTTTTTTCATGTATAAGGCGCACCGGCCTACAAGGCACACTGCCGATGAATGGTCTATTTTTTATTTTTTTTCATATATAAGGCGCACCGGTTTTATAAGGCGCACTGCCGATGAATGGTCTATTGTTTGATCTTTTTTCGCATATAAAGTGCACTGGATTATAAGGCGCACTGTGCCGATGAATGGTCTATTTTTGATCTTTTTTCATATATAAAGCGCACTGCCGATGAATAGTCTATTTTTTAAATATTTTTCATATATAAAGCGCACCGATTATAAGGCGCACTGCCGATGAATGGTCTATTGTTTGATCTTTTTTCGTATATAAAGTGCACTGGATTATAAGGCGCACTGCCGATGAATGGTCTATTTTTGATCTTTTTTCATATATAAAACGCACTGCCGATGAATAGTCTATTTTTTAAATCTTTTTCATATATAAAGCGCACCGGATTATAAGGCGCACTGCCGATGAATGGTCTATTTTTAAAATATTTTTTTCATATATAAGGCACACCGGATTATAAGGCGCACCCCCCCCCCCCCCCCCCCCCAGTCAAACTTTCAGGGCGAATGTCGACAGATGTAGTAAACGTATCAAATACGTCCAACATTTCACTTCTTTCTATTTACAGCCACCAAACCTTGTGATGCCTTCAGGAAGCTTGGATATTTAAGTGGGGGATGCATTTGTATTCGTTTTTTTTAACGCCACACTTTCTTCCCTGCAACCACAATAGGGGACGTTATCTTCACAGCCGCCTTATCAGAAATAGGCACCAACAAAGAGTCTCTAAACAGTAAATAGCATCTGTCTTAGGTGTCTGCTGGGATTTTTTTTTTTTTACGACGCACGCGTGAGATAACACGGAGGGGAAGAGAATACTCCAATTAGGGTTTACTGTACCTGGGATAAGAAGAAGTGGAAGTTAACGGAGGAGGATGACGTTTCAAGAAGAGACGTGGTAAGCCCAGGGCTGTTCTTGGAGAAAGAAGCCAAATAGAGTAAATAAACAAAATATGCAATGTTGGGAGAAATTGCGTGTAAATACCTAAACGAGCGGGCCGCTGGACTTGGATGCTAACAGTTAGAATGTGTCAAGTACCGAGTAATTTGACTGTGAAGCGCACATGTGTAAAATTAGCTAAAATGGCTGTGTGCTAATGTTAGCATGCTAACAGTTAGAATGACTCAATTACCAAGTCAAATGACTATTGAGCGCACGCGTTTAAAATTGGCTAAAATGGCTGTGTGCTAAACGTCAGCGTGCTAACAGTTAGAATGTGGTCAAGCAACTTTTTTTTAGCCAATTTTAAACGCGTGCGCTCAATAGTCATTTGACTTGGTAATTGAGTCATTCTAACTGTTAGCATGCTAACATTAGCACACAGCCATTTTAGCTAATTTTTACACATGTGCGCTTCACAGTCAAATTACTCGGTACTTGACACATTCTAAACTGTTAGCATCCAAGTCCAGCGGCCCGCTCGTTTAGGTATTTACACGCAATTTCTCCCAACATTGCATATTTTGTTTATTTACTCTATTTGGCTTCTTTCTCCAAGAACTAACGTCAGCGTGCTAACAGTTAGAATGTGGTCAAGCATAGACATCTTATAAGTAGATGCAGCGTTGGCTGCTGTGACGCGAGAAATTCGGCCGCCATCTTGAAGTGGTGATGAGGAGCCGGCGAGCAGCCTAAACTGACAGTTGACAGGGGAAAGGGTAGGGTAATATATGCTAGCTAACTAGACAATCAGATATTCAAATACTAACATTATTGGGTAAGACAGAATAATTTGGTTTTATTCTGAATCCAGTGAAACAGATTGGTGGTTTTAGCTGATATAAAGACTTTCAGGTGTTTATATATGTTTATGTTTAAGTATTTGGCAGACGCTTTTATCCAAAGCGACATACATAAAAAATACATATAATACAATTACTGTAAACATGATCACTTAAGGGAAGAATGTAATACAAAATACCAATACAAAGTGTCAAGACAGAATAAACTCTCTGCTGCTGCAGCAACAGAGATACAGTCTGTAAGATATATAGATATCTAATGTATTCATACATTGTTTATGTAGGATATACGCATGTATATATAACCTAATCATATTGTTTCTTGAACTTAAAAATAGCTGACTGTTTTTTTCCCCCCTTCTCTGGGATTATATTCCCAGTTTTTGATCTCGGACGTCTGGTCACTTATAGCATATAAGAATATTATATTACTGTTAAGCAAACTATGAATAATAAAACATGTGTCCTTTATCATAGCGACACGTATGACAAAAAACTGTGTGAAAATCAGTGATATTCAATGAGGTAAGATGAATTAAATGCGCTGACAGTTCATTGCTCCTGCCAAATGAATTGCACTGAGTGGAGCGGATCACCACTCCAAGATGGCGGCCCCGCGTCTCGTCAGCGCCAGTAGGCAGTAGCACTCGATGCTGCGTCTACTTTATAAGATGTCTACGGTGTCAAGTACCAAGTCATATGACTATTAAGCGCACACGTGTAAAATTGGCTAAAATGGCTGTGTGCTAACATTAGCATGCTAACAGTATGCTAACGTTAGTATATGAACATTTAGCACGTATTAAGTACCAGGCTATATGACTCTGAGGTGTTTTAGCTCTAAAGTTGGCCAAACAGTTAGCATGCTAACAGTTAGCATATATCAAGTACCAAGTCAAATGATGTGTTTGGCTGAAAAAATAGCTTAAAAAGTTATCATGCTAACAGTTAGCATGTATATACAGGACGTTTGAGGCGTTCAGCTGCAAAATTGGCTTTAAAAAGTCAGCAAAATAATGTGTGTAATTATGCCAGGGGCTCAGCCAATCAGTGGCCACGACACTGAACAGTGCCATCTGATTATTTTTTGTCTCGTGTAGTGGCCAAAACTACTACAGTATTATTGTTTTTACTTCATTTAGCCATTTTTTTTTTTATTGATTAGTGGTCTATTGATTGACCTACTGTATATTGTGTTGTTTCAGTGTATTTAATGTACAAAATACATCAACATTCAATTTGTATTTAAGCGGCCCTGGCTGGAAAAGGATTGGTCTACACTATGGAAATGTAATCAAATATTACACAAAAAAAATGCGTACCGTCTTTTCATGAACATCCTTGAGCATTTGCATGTTAAATAGACTAAATAGACCCTACATCCCCTCCCCCAATAATTATATTCATGTTGACTCGCCGCCTCCCTCGCTTTTGTTCAACTTTAATGATCTTCACCCCCCAACACGCACCCATCCTGACACTTATCAGGGAGTGCACTTTGAAAAGTGTCACCCAGGGGCCACCCATTGACGAGGGCGGGCTTGGGGCTTTCAGAGTCGTTTAGAAGGAGGCGGACCGCTCCTACGCCGCGCTGAAGCTCCGCCTTTCATCGGTGAGTGCGCATGCCTGGTAACGAGCATCTGTGCAGCGCTGCATTTACTTTTTGGAGAAGGTAAAAAGCTCCGATTCAAACTTCTTTTAAAGCAGCGGTGTCAAACGTACGGCCCGAGGGCCGGATCTGGCCCGATGACAGGTTTTATCCGGCCGGCGGGATGAGTTTGCTAAGTATAAAAATGAGCCAAACTTTTTGAATGAAATAAACCGCTGTTCTAAATGTGTCCACTAGATGTCGCAATAGCAATTCTTTATCTTTGTAGATCAGTGTTTTTCAACCACTAGTGTGCCGTGAGATACAGTCTGGTGTGCCGTGGGAGATTATCTAATTTCACCTATTTGGGTTAAAAATATTTTTTGCAAACCAGTAATTATAGTCTGCAAATTATGTGTTGTTGTTGAGTGTCGGTGCTTAGTAACCGTGTAATACTCTTTCATACCAGTAGGTGACAGCAGGTAGCTAATTGCTTTGTAGATGTCGGAAACAGCGGGAGGCAGTGTGCAGGTAAAAAAGGTGTCTAATGCTTAAACCAAAAATACACAAAAGGTGAGTGCCCCTAAGAAAAGGCATTGAAGCTTAGGGAAGGCTATGCAGAACGAAACTACAACTGAACTGGCTGCAAAGTAAACGGAGCAAAGACGGCGTCCACAAAGTACATCCGATTATGACATGACAATCAACAATGTCCCCGCAAAGAAGGATAAAAACAACTGAAGTATTCTTGATTGCTAAAACAAAGTAGATGCGAAAAATATCGCTCAAAGGAAGACATGAAACTGCTACAGGAAAATGTTTTGGTCATAAAAAAATACAATCATGTGTGCTTACGGACTGTATCCCTGCAGACTGTACATTGATATATATTGATATATAATGTAGGAACCAGAAATATTAATAACAGAAAGAAACAACCCTTTTGTGTGAATGAGTGTGAATGGGGGAGGGAGGTTTTTTTGGGTTGGTGCACTAATTGTAAGTGTATCTTGTGTTTTTTATGTTGATTACATTTAAAAAAAAAAAAAATAAAAAAAAAAGGATTGTGCGGTCCGGTACCAATCGATCCACGGACCGGTGGTTGGGGACCACTGCTTTAGACCACTGCATCCCACGCTTTGCATTGGACTTGGTTATGTATGGTTTAGATGCAGCTGCTCGGCCATGAAAACCCATTCCACGAAGCTCTCTGCGTACTGTACGTGGGCTAATTGGAAGGTCGCATGACGTTTGGAGCTCTGTAGCAACCGACTGTGCGGAAAGTCTTTGCACTATGCGCTTCAGCATCCACTGACTCCTCTCTGTCAGTTTACCTGGTCTACCACTTGGTGGCTGAGTTGCTGTTGTTCCCAAACTCTTCACTTTTCCTATAATAAAGTTGACTTTGGAATATTTAGGAGCGAGGGAATTTCACGACTGGATTTGTTGCAACAGGTGGCATCCTGTGACAGTTCCACGCTGGAAATCACTGAGAGCGGCCCATTCTTTCACAAATGTTTGCAGAAACAGTCTCCATGCCTAAGTGCTTGATTTTATACACCGGGCCAAGTGATTCGGGCATCATTTGGATGGGTGGCCAAATACTTTTGGCAATATAGTGTATCCACGGCTTATAGTCCGGTGCAGCAAATATATGGAAAAAATATTTTATAGTAGGTGCGGCTTATATACGGGTTCTCTATAGTCCGGTACCCCTTGTTGTGCACAGCATGGCCTTTGTTTCTTATGTCTTACCGTTACTTCTTGGAAGTAGCAACACTCTTACAAAGGTTTAAAAAAAAAAAGGTGGGTGGGTGGGTGGTTTGGGTTTTAAGGGAAAGGGTGTGAATAATTTACTGACTTTAAAATTGTACTGTTTCGACTTGCACCTTTTTTCTGTCTATCTGAAAATGCCAATAAAAAAAGTTGGATTAAAAAAAATCAAGGTCAGATATTGCGAATAAACTTTTGCAAGAGGCAACTTGACTTCTCAATCTTTTTTT
The DNA here is from genome assembly GCF_033978785.1 of Entelurus aequoreus. NCBI lineage: Eukaryota > Metazoa > Chordata > Actinopteri > Syngnathiformes > Syngnathidae > Entelurus > Entelurus aequoreus. Next base: position 17,040,440 of record NC_084749.1, on the reverse strand, counting down.
TTTTAACCCCCCCCCCCTTTTTCATTTCAGACACGCCATCCAAATGCCATATTTTCAGAAAAGAAGTACAGCAGATAAGAAACCGTGAGTCTTTGAAGCCCCTTTCTTCCCCTTCCCGAGCTCCCCCACTGCTCTGCTGAGACCTGGGAGGACCCGGGTCTGATCGATGGGGTCTGACAGCGATGAAACCGATGGAAGCAGCTGATTGATTCATTAGCGGCGGAATGGGCGGAGGCGCACGCAGCCCCCCGCCCCCCCAAGAAGCAGGTGGGTGTGAGTTTGGAGGGCTGTGCACGCATGTGGACGGCCGTCTTGTTAAGCAACTGTCACCTCTTGCCAGGTTGGAAGGGATTTGGTGTGAGGAGAGGAAGGGGGAGCCGGTTTGTGGCCTGACTTGGCACAGAGGGAGGGGGTCAGGCCGCATTGTGCAGCACTTTCATCTGGCGCATTGCAATTAGTCCTCACAGCACTCCTTGTCCAACCTCCGCTCAAATCACGGCTCACAACCTCCTCGTCTCTGGCAGGGGGAGAAGCATTGGATTCTATTTCAGGTAGTTCAGGTGAAGTGGGAATTAGGACTGACTGGACGTGTCCTCATGATGATTAAGGTGAAAAAAATGAGTATTTCATCTTGATCAACAACGTGCGATTTAGGCATAGAGCATGCATGGACTAGAGATGCGATAAATGCTTTAAAATGTAATATCGGAAATTATCGGTATTGGTTTCAAAAAGTAAAATGTATGACTACACGGACATAGGGAGAAGTACAGAGCGCCAATAAACCTTAAAGGCACTGCCTTTGCGTGCCGGCCCAGTCACATAATATTCTACGGCTTTTCACACACACAAGTGAGTGCAAGGCATACTTGGTCAACAGCCATACAGGTCACACTGAGGGTGGCCGTATAAACAACTTTAACACTGTTACAAATATGCGCCGCACTGTGAACCCACACCAAACAAGAATGACAAACACATTTCGGGAGAACATCCGCACCGTAACACAACATAAACACAACAGAACAAATACCCAGAACCCCTTGCAGCACTAACTCTTCCGGGATGCTACAATATACACCACCCGCTACATGCCCCCCCCACCCCCACCTCAACCTCCTCATGCTCTCACAGGGAGAGCATGTCCCAAATTCCAAGCTGCTGTTTTGAGGCATGTTAAAAAAAAATAATGCACTTTGTGACTTCAATAATGAATATGACAGTGCCATGTTGGCATTTTTATTCCATAACTTGAGTTGATTTATTTTGGAAAACCTTGTTACATTGTTTAATGCATCCAGCGGGGCATCACAACAAAATGAGGCATAATAATGTGTTAATTCCACGACTGTATATATCGGTATCGGTTGATATCGGAATCGGTAATTAAGAGTTGGACAATATCGGAATATCGGATGTCGGCAAAAAAGCCATTATCGGACATTTCTAGCATGGACCATACAATAAAAAAATGCAGCAAAATAAAGAGCTATTTCTAAATTCCACTGAAAAATGAAATAATTTATTTTTAAAACCAATACAGTTTATAGATTTGGTGTAACCTTTACTCCCGTTAAATTGGGTCCCAGTTATAAGAATTTTAAAAATAAAGTCCTGTTTTAATTGTTTGTTTTTCAACGCTTAATTTTGTAGATAAGGGGTGTTAAAGATCCAGGCCGCGAATGAATTATCTATAATATTTAAATAGTGTCAGAACCGGCCCGCAGGCCACAGCTGCCTGCTGCTGTTTTGCACGCACCGATACTCCATCAGTGTTGGCGCTAGGAATTTTCAAAATGGGGTCCCGGGGACCCCATTAAGACATAAAAATGGGGTCCAACAGTAAAGCCTGTTTTTCTCAAAGTACTTTTTTTCGGATGTTTCGGAGACAAGTATATCAAAGTAATAATTTAAAACCTGCAGACGAAACAGGCTTGTAGGGATGATATAGCCTCTTGTGTTTATTCCTGACCTAACGTATATTCCGCTCTACCCCGGTATATATATATATATATATATATATATAAGTATATATGCATTGCTCCAATAATAATTATGAATCAAAGTCAATGCTGTTTTGAAATATTGACTTAGTGAAGGCACCAATCACTTCACATCAAATATTCTACTTTGAGGGGGAAATATTGCATATTTGTTTCTTTTTGTCATACAAAAAAAAGTGTGCTATGACAAAAAATGGCACTAAAATATCATAAAAAAATGTGTAAAACTTATTTTAGCGTTTAACGTAAAAAAAACGTTCATAACTATACATATCTACATGTAAATGTATATAAGTACGCATAAAAGTTTGTATATATTATAATATATTTGTTTATGAAAATGATATAGCTGGCTTTGTTTGGCAGTTCAACTGGGTTCTATTCCTGGCCAGGAAGGTGTATAAATGTATGTTTTAATTATGTTAAATTGGTTATTTTAGACTATAAATTGCACAAAAAATGCATTATTTATTTATTAATAATTATACAACAATGTATTTTCCATTAATATGTTATAGGACAAATTATGCATTAAATAAAATTCAAGTATTATTTAAAAAAGTATAAAAAATGTTTTTGTATAATGGGGGGCCCTGTTGTGTGTGAAGAAGCGCATGTAAAACATCAATAATGAATGAGGGCACCTAAAATGAAATGTTACTACCAAAGTAATCCAAGCCCCCCCCTGCTGCGTCTCTGATAAGAATACAATAAATAAAAAAATACCAGACTATACTCATGGTCCCCAGGAGTGTGCATCAGGTCGGTTTGCAAGTTTTGCATTATTTATTTATTAATAATTATACAACAATGTATTTTCCATTAATATGTTATAGGACAAATTATGCATTAAATACAATTCAAGTATTATTTAAAAAAGTATAAAAAATGTTTTTGTATAATGGGGGGGCCCTGTTGTGTGTGAAGAAGCGCATGTAAAACATCAATAATGAATGAGGGCACCTAAAATGAAATGTTACTACCAAAGTAATCCAAGCCCCCCCCCTGCTGCGTCTCTGATAAGAATACAATAAACAAAAAAATACCAGACTATACTCATGGTCCCCAGGAGTGTGCATCAGGTCGGTTTGCAAGTTTTCCTCATGGTAAATTTGTTATTGTGCACTTAAAACAAATATCATAAGACTATTTATTTAATATTCATTTGTTTTAGGACAAAACATGCATCAAATTAAATTCAAGTTTGATTAAAAAAATACGAAAATAGTTTAACATACATAAAAAAAATGTAGAAGCATGCAAAAACAAAATGTCAATTAATGAATAACAGGGCACCGAATATGACATTTTTCCGCAAATATATTCCAAGCACCTTCCTGCTCCATCTCTGATAAGAATTTAATGTATAATTTCCCTGACTGTTTTTTTGTGTTGGGAAATTTTGCAAATGTAAGTTTTAATGATCTTAATAATGTTATTTTGCACTAGAAACAATTACATATATACCAATTTGTTTCCCATGAGTTTGTTTTGGAACAAAACATGCATCAAATTAAATTCAGGTAGGATTAAAAAAAGTTTAAAAAAATAGCTTCACATTAATAAAACATTGTGAAAAATTTTAGTAATTTTGGGGCGGGGGGGCTCCAACTTAAATACTGCTTTGGGCACTAACAAAGGAAGCAACTAACAATTTGCAGTCATGTTGTTTTTGTTACACTATGCCATACATTCAATATCATACAGTAGAATAATAACTAACTATTGTGTGTCTGTTTTGAAAGTTAGCGCCCTCTCGGGAGCCGCTTCAAGTTGCAAACATAATTATTGACGTTAACTAACACCTTCCATTGAGGAGCCATCCTGCTGTTACCAAATGGACAAGTGTCGGGGACATTTGAGGCATCAAACAAAAACAATAAACACCTCCACATTTGCTCTCCTGGCCCAGTGAGTTGAGAGGTTTAAGCAAGCGTTTGGACAATTTGGGCCGTTTTATTGTCCTTCTAACTATCGCTCTTCTGGAAGTGTCACTGGGACTCGGGTCTGACTTGAAGTGAGGTTAAATAAATGCTGCCGCAGCTGGCGGCGTCCGCGGGAGGCCGCTCCCCGGGACCGTGGGGATTATGTAAATATCACGACAAAAGGTCACGTGTGATTGCTACCGCTTGCAACCGAAATGTGCTGCAGCGAGCAACGAAGCAAATATGATGCCGAAAAAATGACAGTCTGTTCAAAACCGCTGCTGTTGCCCTTCAAAAGTAATAAAATACATATATTACTAGTTTGTTATTGGATATGTACACTTCGGATGCACCAAGTTGGCAGAAAATTGGAAAAAAAAACCCGCTAAAACTGTGTAATAACATTGGCTTGTTGTACTTTGATGCACCAAATTGCCTTATAATTACAATTTTACTTTGTTTCTGCTAAACTTTTGCTCAGCGGCGAGTCATCATGTCCTTTGTAATACTTCCATTCAAAAGTCCATAGAGAAATTTGCTCATTTAGCATTACGTCAAACGCTATCATCGTGACAGATTTAGGGCTGTATTTCTAAAACGACCGTACTATTTAGGTTTGTATTGTAGCCGAATGTTCCCCCTAAGTATATGGTGTTTAAAGTGGACGGACTAGACATTGAAAGAGTAAATAAAATAAAAATATTTTGGGGTGTAATAATTGATGATAAAATGAACTGGGAATTGCATACAAAAAATACGCAACATAAGGCGGCAAGAAATACATCAATATTGTATAAAGCAAGAAAAAAAATCACTCCGTAATCTCTACTGCACGCTAGTGTTACCATATATGTGTTATTGTGTAGAATTATGGGGAAATAAGTAATTTAAAAAATATATTATAATTCAAATAAAAAATAATATTCTCAACAAAAGAGGAGAAATATACTAAAGGGACATTGGGGACATTTTTATTTTTTATAACTTTTTTTTATTTTTTTATTTTTTTAGACATGTATCTCGTGCGCACGAGATACATGTCTAAAATTTTTTTTATTTTTTTAATTTTTTTTTAGAACTTTATAAAAAGTTTCTTTCTCGTGTGCACAATACTTTTTATAAAGTCATAAAAAAAAATTTAAAAATATATTTATATATATATATTTTTTAGACATGTACCTGTATCTCGTGCGCACGAGAAAGTTTCTCAACTCATTGGGCCAATAAAAATGTTTAAAAATATATATATATATTTTTTTTAGACATGTATCTCGTGCACACGAGAAACTTTCTCATGCGCACGAGATACTTGTCTAAAAAATAAATAAATACAATAAAAAATAAAAAAAATTCTAATTTTTTTTAAAAAAATGTATAACTTTATAACAAGTTTATTTCTCGTGCGCACGAGATACATGTCTAAAAAATATTTTTTTTAAAAATATATAAAAACATTGTTTTTCCCCATGTCCCTTTAGGGGCTCCGTAGAGATACAACCTCAGAGAAAAAATTAACTTACAATATGTGTATGTACGCACAACACTTAAAACCTTTAGTATATCAGTATGTGGAATTAAAATATGGAACGGATTAAGTAAAGAAATCAAACAATGTACTAATATGATCCATGTTATGATCCAAAAACTGTTCAAACTCAAATAAACATTTTGAACATATTGATAATTATATTCATCTCACTCTATGAAATACAACTTACTCCACTATTTATTACATATATATATTTGTTAATAATTATATTACTTATGGAGTCTATTGAGAACAGGAAGTGAACAAAAGTGTTAGCAATTGCTATGAAGTGGAAAAGGGGTAGGATTAAATAAGCACTGCTTCTTCCTACTCCTTTTTGAACGTGTTGAAAAGAGGAACTATCACGTTGTTACTCTGCATGTTCCAAACAATAATAAACCATAAGGAGCGTTTGTTTTCACGTAGTTTTTGCACCGTTTATTGGGTTGTGTTTACTTTTTCAAATAACACCGAGGCAGCAGAGCAGTTTTGAACTGGCTTCACTTTTGGTCGGAGATATCACTTTTCTCTTCTGTTTGGACCTACGCCAGGAATAATTTGTCGCGGTTTACCTGATACATGAACCGTGACGAATTTGGGGGGGGTGCAATATCCTCTTCAGCCGCCAGACGGCAGTGGAGTGTTGAATTTCTTAAAATGACCATGTCAGTTTCTGTGTAGAGTGGCGCTTTCTGTCATTTTCAGCAGACTGCATTGCGAGATCCACCCAGGAATGGGGCCCATATGAACCTTTCCCTACTGCATAAACCATCTCTTTTTATGGGATACACATCTTTCCGTAACTTGGCTTCCATTGTGCTGCTGCCTCATCTTGAATTGTCTTCACAATCCACCCCAGCAAATATTTTCCTTGGTATATTTAACAAGGCCTGGCTAATCTAAAGCCAGGTAAAGTGGTTTTCTCCCCCCTCAAGGCAGCGACTTGCACGGCGACAGCCACTCTCCAGACAGCTGTAACTGTCTATTTTTAAAAGACATACTATATATCAAGGATCTTTTTTTTCTGTCTGCTCGGTTGAATTTGTTACAGGAGTCGGGGGGCGGTAAAGAAATTGTGGAAGTCGGCCCGGGGGTGGATTTCATCCCGCCTAGCTCCTCCCTCCTGTGTTCCTTCAACTGTCCATGAAGTCAGGAGCCAAGGTAATGGACATCACATGTGCATAAATGGCTCCTGGACCACTTCCTTTTAGGGTTGTGGGTCCCACATACTGTACATGTGTGCAAGCGCTCTCCGGACATATTGCCATCATCCAGGTCAGTCTGATCCAGGATGACATATTACACAGCTTTTTGTGTTTTCTCTAATATCAGAAGGGATTTAAGGCTCACTGTAAGTCTTTTCTGTCATGACCGCCCTAGAGTATAAAAACTCTACCGACTCCTATTGAGAACTAAATAAACATATTTATTGGCGACACGTCCGTTCAAATAACGGGCTTCAAACTTGCAACTCGTAACTCTTGCTCAATGTTAAGATGGGTTGTTTTTATTTCAGCATTTGTAGAGGAAAAAAAAACATCTCATTGAGGTATGATGTTGCAAAGTGTAGTTAAATGTAAATATATATCAAATGTAATGTAAAATGTGTATATATGTATATATATATATATATATATATATATATATATATATATATATATATATATGTATATGTATATGTATATATATATATATATATATATATATATATATATATATATATATATATATATATATATATATATATATATATGTATATATATATATATATATATATATATATATGTATACATATATATATATATATGTATATGTATATATATATGTATATATATATATATATATATATATATATATATATATATATATATGTATATATATATATGTATATGTATATATATATGTATATGTATATGTATATATATATATATATATGTATATGTATATGTATATATATATATATATATATATATATATATATATATATATATATATATATGTATATATATATGTGTGTACTGGTAGAATATGTATATACATGTAATGTAATGTAAAAAAATATATATATATTTTTATATATATATATATATATATATTTTTATATATATATATATATATATATTTAAAAATATATATATATTTTTTATTTTATTAAAATATATAATTTTTTTTTTTTTCTTATAAAATATATAAATAAAATACAAATACTTATATGTATATATACATTTTTTGTATTTATTTTTGTTAATATATTTTATAAGAAAAAAAAATATATATATATATGTTTTAACTAAAAAATTAAAAATAAAAATTTGATTTTCGAATGACTCACAATTCTTGTGTACAAAAATGTATAATATATATATATATATATATATATATATATATATATATATATATATATATATATATATATATATATATATATATATATATATATATATATATTTGTATAAATAAATGAATAGAAAATTTAAAAAAAAAAAAAAAAAAATATATATATATATATATATATATATATATATATATATATATATATATATATATATATATATATATATATATATATATATATATATATATATATACATTTTTTTTTTTTACACATTTTTATTTTTTTTAATTTTTTTCCAAAATCTGTTGTGCCCAGCCACTTTAGTAAATGTTTGTGTAGGATTTTATCAAACAAAAGTAGTTTTCTTTTAAGTAATATATACATTTATCAGAGCTGTTTATGTATTTTATGGAGGACTCTAGTTAATCAAAGAACTGGCATCCAATGTTACCGGTATTTAAAAAAAGTGAGAATCGATTCTGAATCAAATCCTTTCCCCGAAAAATCAAATCGAATCACAACCATACTAGTTATCTTGTTTGTTTGTTTTTATTTTCCTTCCTGTCACAAACTTGTCCATCTCTCCTGCGCCTCTGTGCTCCTGTGTACTTCCCACTCATACTGGGTAGAACAGAACTGTTTATTATAGATTAAGCACTGCCGCCACCTGGCTGCAGGCTTGCGTATCGTTCTAACATGAATACTAGCGTAAAGAAGCAAATACTGAAAATCTCCCTTGACACCTGCCTCAGTGATTGGTTGGAGACAGAAACAAATACTCTATTGGCAGTCTAGTTATTATTAACCATCTGGAATGGACTCCTGCTGTCTTTGAATTGAAGCGGAGTGGTAATTTGTTTTTTAGTGACACGTAGTGGTCACAACGACAAATTGAGTTGCGCTGATAACACAGTCAATTGAATGATGCGGACACATTTGTTACTGAATACTTTTTAGTACGCTCCTGCGAAAGTAATATGCAGCTACAGTATAACTATTTGATTATTGTTTATATTGACAAATGTGTTTTCGGCTGCAATGTTGTTCAATCGAGGACACTTACTTTGTATGTCTAGCTTTGTATAGCTGCTGTGTAGCCGCTAGCTCTTAATAGCCGATCGCCTACCTTGTTTACCTTGCGTAAATGACTTCACTAAAACACAAGGCCAACATTGTGTGCTTACCGGAGGACATTTTGCATTACCTGATACATGTTTTGTTGTTGTTTTTTTGCCGATATGGGATCAGGACACCCCTGTCGGCAGCCTCCTCTGCAGTCGGCAATCAGAGGAGGGAATATCCCTTTACTCAGGCGGCGAGGCGGAGTGAAACATTAATCATCCGTACACTCGCTGATTAAACTTTCATAATCTGCTCCGTCTCCTGAGACAACAAAACGGAACGTGTTCCAGCAGGTTCACCGGGATTATTATTGCCGCGCTCGGACCGATTGCCTCCAACAAACTCTAAAAGTGCCACCTCTTCCTGGATGCCCTCACTCTCTTTCCTGTGTGTGTGTCCTGTTCTGCTCTGCTGACTCCAGACAGCAGCAGCAGCAGTGGCGTGCAGGCTCAGACACATTGGCCCTCCCTAGCTTGGGGCCAACAGCGGGTGTCAAAGACGTGCCATCCCACATGCCCCCCCCCCCCCTCCCTCGCGCTCCATGTGGTGCCAGCATGAGCCGACACACACAACAACAACAAATGACGTCCTGAAAACTGCATCCTCGACAAACTTCCTGTGAAAGTTCTAATATCCTCCTGAGAACCGGCGTCCTATGCGGTGGACTTTTGTTTGTTTTTAGGTCTGTTGTTGTTGTTTGTGTTATGCAAAACACAAACGTCCACTGCAGAGGACGATGGTTTTCGGGAGGATATGTTGACCTCAATTTGGTCGAGTGATGTCCCCCCCCCGGCCCACTTTTTAAACTTTTCAACTGCTTTTCAGTCTGAATAATCACCAGCGTCAAAAAAAATGAAGTTCTATTCCATTACACGCCGCGAAATATCTTTTTTGTTTGTTTGTTTTTAGCCGTGTGATGCATAATTGTTTCCACTGTATGACTACAATGCTTGATTACATTTTATTTTCTCTTGAGAGCCCACGTCCTCTGCAGTCAATGTTTGCGGATGTGCATCACAAGGCTATTAGTTTATAAAAAAGAAATAGATCACAAATACATGATGGGCCACTCCTCAATGTCAATTGTTTTATTTTCTTTATTTTTTTTATAGAATAAATATATTTATTTTTTTAAACAACAACAAACAGACAAATACCCATTGTCTTGATTGGGAAAACAAAACAAAAAAAATAAAAAAAAATAAAATAAATAAATATATATACATGGACACACCTTCTCCTCATTCAATGTGTTTTCTTTATTTTCATGACTATGTACATTGTAGATTGTCACTGAAGGCATCAAAACTATGAATGAACACATGTGGAGTTATGTACTTAACAAAAAAAAAGGTGAAATAACTGAGAACATGCTTTCTAGTTTCTTCAAAATAGCCACTCTTTGCTCTGATTACTGTTTTTGCACACTCTTGGCATTCTCTCGATGAGCTTCAAGAGGTAGTTTTGATGCCTTCAGTGACAATCTACGATGTAAATAGTCATGAAAATAAAGAAAAGATATTGAAATCAGAAGGTGTGTCCAAACTTTTGGTCTGTAGTTTATATATATATATATATATATATATATATATATATATATATATATATATATATATATATATATATATATATATTAATAGATACATATAGATATGTGTGTGTAATTTAAAAATGAAAGAAAAGTATAATTCATTATTTTTGTCAATGAATACAAATTTTAAAAAAGATACAAAATAAATGCACACATTTTTTGTCAAAATAATAAAAACTATTTATTATTTTTTCCTAATATTTATCATTTTTAATAAAAAATAGTTTCGATTTTTTATTTTACCTTTTTTTTTTTTTAGCCTCCCCCTAAAACATTATTTAAACAAAAAAAAAATCACACGTTTTCATTTATGTGAAACAATTGTAAGACTTTTTTAATCAAACTTGAATATCATTTGATGCATGTTTTTTGCGGAAAAAAGAAGAAAAAAAATCAATAATAGTGCAAAATTCACGTATTTAACATAATTAAAAAATATATGTCTCCATGTCTTCATAACATACCAATACTAGCCCTGCATGTGGGGGAAATGTGTCATTGTATTTGTATCAGTGCCGGAGCAGGAAGCGGCTAGGAATACGTTTGCTGTAAAAAAAAAAAATACTGTGAAGCGCCGTGTCATTTATTGGTTGACATTTTACATGCACTTTTTCACGCACAATTGGCGGATACATGAATACGACGTATACATTTCATAATAGTGTCTATTACTATGTAACTCAATGGCCCACATTGATGTCCGTCTTCCGAATCATGCCTGGGATTAGTTTCACTTTACAGTGCAAACAGCTGAATCCAATAATTTTTGCAATATTGGCAGCGTTTGATTTGATTTATTACTATTGTTCATGCTCATAGTCAACATTCATATTTATAAGCGCTCTCATGTCTTGATACACAACACACATGGGCGGTAACAATGTTTTCATTATATTGCTCACTCCAGAGTTGTAGTATTTGTTTTTACTATCACCACCGCTCTGACGTGATGTCGATAATCGTGCTTTACGAGCGCTCCAGTCACCGGAAAAAAAAAAAGAAAAAAAAGCTTTATTAAATAGAATTGAAGCGGCCTGCCAGTTTAGTTATCATCAGCAAAGTGGAGAACAATCCCAGCGTGTGAAGGCACCAGCTGGCCAAAGACGGCCGTTGCTTGCCTCCATGAGAAATTCCAGCCCGGTAAATCTTTCCACGCCGCCGTCGGAGCCATGAAGTACAGCCCTGTGCACATGAACGCTCCTGCAGACCCAGATAGCATAAAGCATGTCAACTGTGCATGCCCCCCCCCCTCCCTGATCCAATTCTGACCCAATACTGCACCCCCCCCCCCTCCATGTCGAGCCATCCCGACCGACATGTTGTCCTCCATTACATCCCCCCTCTGCCCTCTCCTTTCCTGAGAGCCTTACGTCCATTTGGGTCTAAGTCACGGCGTACATCTGTTCAAGAGCGCTCCCACAAATGACCGAGGGCCCAAAGTGGAGACATAACAAGTATTGAAATACACGAGAAATATTGAATAATAGCAACAATTGCCAATACTTTTGGACCACAGGGGCTAAAACTCACACATGCAAATATAAAATGTACACGTTTTGAGTTGTTTGTGCGTCATTAATTGGTAATTAGAGGAGCTAGACGTCTAAAGTGGGGGGAAAAACTAGCAAACGGTAACAATAATACAAAATAAAAGTACTTCCACTTAGTTTATTTATTTTGCATTTGTTTGTTTTGTCAGTTTTCGTTATCTATTACACTCAAACTAATACATATGTATTTTTTCACGCCTATTTTAATTTTATCCTTGTCCTCTATTTTATTTTATTTTTTGGTGAGGTTTTTTTTACTGTATTTTTTAATGTCTTCATACTGAGAGGTCTATGTGTTGTTATATATAGAAGCCGTGGTACTGGACTTTGGAACATTTCCTTCGGCGGAAAAATTAAAAAAAACTTTGACTGCCTTAAAATTGTATGTCTAAAATTAATTTACATTTTTTTTACAAAAAATGTATTTTGTGCCAACTCATGTGGCAATAAAGTGCCTTGAAATAATGGAATGGGTCCTTGTTTGAGGCCCTAACCCTCAGTCTGCATGTATAATATTCGAAAATACATAATGTTGGATTTTATATGATCCATAGTCGTGCCTTTGTTTACACTATTCTATTAGCAAGCTTACAAACAATACATAAGACCCTCTATTGCAAAAAATGCAATAATAAAAAAATATTATTATATTAATATTATAATATAACCAGACTATTATTGAAGTATAATCATACAATTAGTAATAATAATCATTATTATCAAAAAAATAATCAGATATAAAGATTATTACTGTACAAATATAATAAAACACTTCAAAATGTAATAATATAATGACGATAACCTCAGTCTGCATGTATAATACTTGAAAATACATAATTTTGGATTTTTTTAATGATTTATAGTCATGTATGGTGCCTTTTTGTTACACTATTCTATTAGCATGCTTACAAACAGTACATAAAAAAACACTCTATTGCAAAAAATGCAATAAAAAATAGTATTATATAAATATTATAATATAACCAGACTATTATCAAAGTATAATCATACAATTAATAATAATAATCATTATTATCAAAAAACTATCAGATATAAATATTATTACTGTACAAATTAAATAAAACACTTAAATATGTAATAATATCATGACGATTATATTAAATAAATTAATAATAATAATACATGACAATTATAAATATATATGTCGATATACTTATATCCCAATAGATATATGTATGTTTAGATGTTCATTGTTATTTAATTATTTGGAGGGCAGCTGAAACATGAATGAGGCTTTAATAGATTCATGGCCGGTGATGAATACATAACCTTATGAATTGATGATTGCTCTTATAAGAGCACAGCAAAAGAGTCTCCCTCCCTCTCGCATCTAAATTATACTCTTTTTTTTTTTTTAAAGGTTGAGCAATATCGATTCACCGGATCGATACGGACCACATCAATTGACACTCTGCTGAAGTCCCCGCGTGTGACAATTACACGTTATATCTTTTTGTTTTTTCATAAACACTAAACTGCTTGAATTATTCCTGTATTTTTATTTTTTTTTACCACAAATTAACACTTTTTTTTGCCTGACAAAGACGCACTAATGGGTCGCTTTGTAATTGAAATGTGCTTTGTTTGGTCATTTAAAGGACGTTTTAAAGTGCTTTTTAACAGAAACAAAAGTTTTACGGGGGCAACAAAATAACCATAAAGCCATTAATAATCATTCTGTTTTATGTCGCCAAGTGCCACAAAACGTGATAATTGTAAAAAAAAAAAAAAAAAAAAAAAAATGATGGCAGTATAAGGGGAACCCCTGCTGTTGCCACGCACACGCACGGTACAAATCACTCGCCAAGTGTAAACGGCTCCCGTGGAGGTGTGATCTCACCCACGTAAACACGAAAACATGTGCGTATCAAAGCATGCCGTTTGTGCGCAATCACGCAGTGCGCCATAAACTGCGCTCCAATGCCTCCTTTAAAGGTTGGATCATCACCAAGGTCCAACTGTATGCATGCAACTTTAAAAACAATCCATCCAAGGGACAAGCGGTAGAAAATAGATGGATGGATCTTTGCTTACTCGATATATTATTACACATAATTTGTTTTTTGTATACATTTATGTTAAATCCTCTGGGTTCACTTTGTTGGCCTGGCCTCATTTATTTATTCATTATTTATGTATTATTTAATTATTTATTTTTATTTTATTTTTTAAATTTATTTTAAAATATATGTTCCTTTATTAAGTTATATTTACCAATTTTTTTTTTTATAAATGTATGTTAAATCCTCTTGGTTCTCTTTTCTGTCCTGGCCTCATTTATTCATTCATTATTTATGTATTATTTAATTATTATTATAATTTTTTTTTTTAATTTATTTTAAATATATGTTCCTTTATTAAGTTATATTTACCAATTTTTTTTAAATACATGTATGTTAAATCCTCTGGGTTCACTTTTCTGTCCTGGCCTCATTTATTCATTATTTATGTATTATTATTTATTTTTATTTTTTAAATTTTAAATATATGTTCCTTTATTAAGTTATATTTACCAATTTTTTTTTTATATAAATGTGTGTTAAATCCTCTGGGTTCCCTTTTCTGGCCTGGCCTCATTTATTCATTCATTATTTATGTATTATTTAATTATTTATTTTTCTATTCTTTTTTAAATTTATTTTAAATATATGTTCCTTTATTAAATTATATTTACCAATTAATAAAAATAACTAAAACACACACAAAAAACATCAAAAACTCCACAGCAATCAAAAATACGTTTGAAAAAATTAAAAAAATAAAATTAAAAAAATAATAAAAATATATATATAAAAATATATAATATATAATATATTAAGATTAGTTTACTTCAAAGCGGACGATGCAATTTCATAAAAACACATGACTACACATGGTTAAAAAAGCCAGAATTAGCCCAGAAGGCTAGTTTTCATCTGTATAGTCCCCTGGCCATGATGTAAAAAAAAGGCAGTAAAATTACAATTAAAAATAAATAAAATAGCACACAATACATATAGGATATAATAAAAAATAAAATACAACATAACATTTATCACAGCATCAAAACAGGCTCATCGTTTAGTGCTGGCAGCTGTAGGAGTTGATAAGACACATTTAAAAAAATGTGATGTTTTTTTACAATGATTATAATGTGTGGCGTGTCATTTCCACACTATTATTTGACTGAAAGAAAAAAATAATAATAATTTGCATGAAATTGCAAGCCGACTTCTCCTCTGGGGGGCAAGGGGTCACTTGAACTCAGCCACCCAGAACTGTGGCATAACTTAATTGCAAATTAAATGCAGGTTATTGCATTTCTGCATGTTTATGGAAAGAACCTGCGATACAACTCGGAAATTCAACTCAAAACCTTAAGTCGGGGGTACTCAAAGCGTGGCTCGGGGGCCATTTGTGGCCTGTTGCCATTTGTTTCCCGCTTTAAAAAAAACAACAAATAAGTGAGGGGGAAAAAAAGCAGAAACAGAATTTGTATTGTTGATCAATCTCGGCATAATGTTATGTTTTTCGCCTTTTAATTCACCTAAATGACCTTTGTGCATCTTTTATTTATTTATTTGTTTTTAGCCTGGCCCTCCTTATAGGAAAGAGTGTGGAAACCCCTTCCTTACATGGAAGTGGGGCTTGAGCGAGAGCAAAAGAGAGAAAGAATAGATGGATCCATTAATTATTCCCAGGGCTGTTTGACCTCAGACCCGGGGCGCCTCGCAATGGGGCCGCTTGAACTCCCCTCGAGGAGGCTCAAGTCTTTTTCCTCCGACAAGAAAGTCGGAGCGTCCGCCGTAAATCACTGTGCTCGTATTAGAAAGCATGGACACAATTTATGACATCACTTTTGTTTTTTGTAGTTGCAGAGAAATCTATATTGTGCCATTTGCAGGGAAGCATTGTGTCGACATTTGGACTCAACTTAAGTAACAGCGAGCTTTGAAAACACTTATATTAATATTTCTGCACTAGTATTCCAATTATAATCTCAGTTTATTTACTATTTTTTAAAGTTCTCTGCATTCATCCAGATTGAAAAAGTAAAAAGTAAGTCCTGATATTAAGTTTATAGTGATCAAGTCACTTTTTTTTAATGCACAAGTGTCTGGAGGGAGCATATAAAGCAAATAACCGTATGCTATATTTTAAAACTGTTTTATTAAATATGCAAAATCACTTTTTTAAACTTTTTTGAAATTAAAAAAGCAACTTTTGGTAAAAAAAAAAAAAAATGTTTTTTTGGGGGGCGGGGGGGGGTTTCAATAAATGCATCAAACAGTATTAGTTGGGTTACATAAAAAGTGACAGATAAGCGTTAATAAATATAAATCAATAACTGACGATTGCACGGCAGGCGTGATAGTGTGCCCCACTTCCACAGCACCACCAGGCACCCTCCAACCCAACATTCGTGATCCACATGCGCTTTAGGGCAGAATTTGCCTCATTTCTGCACTCTTTTCTACAGTGGAACTTGCACAAAACAATCCCCAAATAATCATCATAAAAATATTTTGAAAAAATACGTATTTACAAAAGGCAAGCAAATTATACTAAAAAATGTATCATTCTTAATGAAATAAAATAAAAATAAATAAACATATAAATATAAAAATAAAGATAATTAAATCAACAACTGCATGCTAATGTATTGTTGTTAGTTTTTGCTGATATCAGCCTTTTTTGCGCATGTGGTATAGTCCACAACCCTGAAAAGTCGCCTAAAAAAATAAAAAATACAATAAAATGCATCATTTGTAAATATAAATAATAATATTGATTATATGCTAATATTTTTTTGTTTTGTTTTGCTGCAATCAGCCCTGTTTTGCATGTGTGGCAGTCTCCAAGCGTAAAAGTGCAGGTGAACAAAAGTGTTTTTTAAATGGGGGTGGGTGGGTGGTTAGTGTCCCCACCACGTCGACTCCCTGGTGAGATTCAGTGTGGGACTAATTTCCTCTAAAAGAAAAAGAAAGAAAAAAAGCCCAAGAAAGCAGCAGCAGTGTCACACAAAAACAACACAAAAGAGAATACACAACTGACATTGAGGCGCGTAACAATTACGCACGGTCCCTAAACCCGAAGTGGGTCGTGGGGTGCGGGGTGGCGTCTTTTTTTTTTTTTTTTTTTTTTGTGCTATAAAGTTAAAAAATGTCTTACCTTCCACCGCGGAGGCCAGGGGGGACAGCAGGAGGCTGCACAAGAGCAGAATGTAATCCATTGTCAGGACCCGCTCATGTAAACGGACGCACGGCGGAGGAGAGTAGAAACCGATCCACGCACAGTCCGCACTCCTTTACAGTCCCAGCTTGTGTTGCACCCACGGAACCATTCACCACGACACCATGTATTTGTTGGAATAAACACCCCCAACCCCCCCCCTCCACGCCACACCACCAGTGTGGTGTCTTCCCTTCGCTGCGCACTGAGCGCGGGTCAGCTGCGCGCAGGTCGTCCTCCAGCCCGCACCATTGGCGCAATAGTTCCACAATCAATGGTTTCCGCTCGTAAATAGTCGAACCGGGGAAGAGAAACAAATCCTGTGAGAAAGATGAAGATCCCCCTTTTTCTATTAAAAAAAAAAAAAAAAAAGACTTTCTAAGCAGTCACAACACACAACAACCAAAAAAAAAAAAGACGCGCTCCTGACGCAAGCAGTGCGCGTTAAGTCCACGGCGAGGAATATAGTGATATACTCCAGGAGCGGTGTGTGTGTGTGTGTGTGTGTATATTCCCTGAGAGGATTGATCCGAGCTGGCTGCTGCGTGGACCTTCTGCCTCTCTCTGAGTGTGTGCGCACTGGAATGAAGCACGCCGCAGGAATAAGGAGAGAGAGAGAGAGAAAGAGGGAGGGAGTGGAGGGAGGGAGGCTATGGGAGGGGTCATTACCCCTGCACAAATCCCTCATTTTGTGTCCCTTTTCATCATCAAAATGCAACTTCTTCGTGGAAGATGTGAACAAAACAACTGCAGCTATTTTCTTAAAAAAAAAAAAAAAAAAAAAAAAAAAAAGAGGAGGCAAGATGGCAATAAGTTGATGTATTGGACACTTAATGCGACATAACAATATACTTGCTTGTATTCTTGTCGTTATTGTTATCAGTGTGAGAGTTGTGTTGCTTTTGTTGTCTTTTTTTTTTGCACCTCTGCTTTTTGCTCTGTGTGTGCGTGTGTGAGGGTGTGTGTGTGCGTGTGTGTGTGTGTGTGTGAGGGAACACACACACACACACACACACGCACACACACACCCCTCCTCTTCCCTAGAACAGACACGGGCCCACAGCGCCCCCCTGCGGATCACCTCTCAGAGCCAGAGCCCGGGAGTTTGTGTTTATTAGTAATTATAAGCAAGGACAAAAACATTGTTGAGTAAAAAGTGAGCTTTTTCATTGTCGCCTTCAAACGGTTGATCCCACAGATTAGTACAAAAATTAACTACTATGACATATCGTTAAATATGATGATAAACACGTTTGCAGTAAAAGTACAGTCAACTTGTGTTTATTGCTGCTAATTGGTTGGTAAATAGTAGTAATTGCTCATTATAAATCGATTTTTTTTAATATAAACTTCTTCTTTTTTTTTTACATTATTAGAGCCTTCTAGACATGAAATAACACCCACCTTTACACTCGTTTGTTTTCATATGTTTACTTCATTTGGCCACTGTTATGCTTACAGTTGTGGACAACAATACACAGAAGAGCATCAAAAACATGTATACGACCTCATAAATATATATTTTTTGCCACATTTTGAGTCCTGTACACAGGAAATAACACACTCATTGCCATCTCTATACTCTTTTAATCCAATAAAGTAATACTTCCTGAGGCTGAGCCAATCAGTGGCCACGATACTGAACAGCACACTCTGATTGGTTTACTCTCATCTAGTAACCAATGCTAGCCAATGTTTACTATTAGGCCATTTTATGCTTCAAATCAGTGGTCCCCAACCACCGGTCCGGGGACCGGTACCGGTCCGTGAAGCATTTGCTACGCGGCCGCACAGAAACATTAAATAATTTATAAAGGACTGCATTTTCTCCAACTTAACTTTGGCTTGTCCCACTAGACCAGGGGTGTCAAACTTGTTTTCATTGAGGGCCACAAGGGGTGTCAAACTTGTTTTCATTAAGGGCCAGACCGCAGTCATGGCTGCCATGAGAGGGCCGCTTGTAACAGTAAACAATGAATGAATTTGCCTATGAATTTAAATATTGTTTTAAACATTTCTTACGTAAAGATTTAAAAAAAAATCTGTGGATTTTACCACTGTTTTTTACAGAAAAAAAGTTGCCAGACTTTTACTCTAAAATAGTTGGTGTTTTTTAATAAGAAAGTAAAGAAAGAAAATATAAGGTATTTTATTGACACACATTATTTCATGGCTTTTGTGGGCCAGATTTGGCCCGCGGGCCTTGAGTTTGACACCTGTGCACTAGACACACCAATGAGCTTGTTTATAGATGTACAATAAAACTCCTCATGGGAAGTTGCCATTTGTTATAACTTTGTGACATGATACAATGCACATTAATGAACATATCAAATATAAATGTGACAAATTGTAGCCTAAGGCTGATTTCCATCTGCATTTCATTGCAAAGAAACAAGTCCAGAACTCCCACTAATTCAGCGTTGTAGTGAGTTGTATTCTTCACAAGTGGGAAGCCGGTCCCTGAAAATAATGCCTACATTAAACCGGTCCGTTGTGCAAAAAAGGTTGGGGACCACTGCTTCAAATGACTCATTTTGGACAAAAATACATAAACAAGCATAAAAAAAACATGTTTACGACCTTGTAAATACATATTTTTGAATCATTATGAGTCCTGTACACAGAAATAATACGCACCTAGTCACCTCTGCACTCTTTTAATCCAATAAAGTAATGTTTCCTGAGGCTGAGCCAATCAGTGGCCACGATACTGATCTAGTAGCCAGTGCTACTGTAGTATTGATATTGTTAGTTCATTTGGCCATTATAATGCTTAAAATGACTCATTTTGGACAAAAATACATAAAGAAGCATAAAAAATAACCTTCTAAATATATATTTTTGTATCATTATGAGTCCTGTACACAGAAATAATACGCACCTGGTCACCTCTGCACTCTTTTAACACGCGAAGTCCCAGAGAAGGGTCAATTGACATTTTTACCTAGAAAACACACAAGAGGGTCATTTGACCCCTAGTCCCCCCTGTGGACACTCCTTTTGTTATGAAAATGTGGCTGTTAGTGGCACACGGCAGGGGGCCACTTGAGCCTGTGTGGGGGAGGGGACCTTACAGCTCAAGCTTTAGTTCTGAGGTAGGTTGTGTGTGTTTTTGCAAGGATCAACAGAATGACGGGATCAACACTCTGACATTTATTGTTAAAAAAAATACAAAACAAAACATATTTACAAAGAATGAAAAAGCAACTGTTTTCCCAGTTTTGGTGTGGAGGGTTGTTGCAGAAGCAATTGTTATTTTTGTGTGCCAAAAATAGTTTAAAAAAAAAAATTTACAAAGAAAAAAGCATATTTACAAAGAATGAAAAACCATGTCCATGTAAACGTGACTGACATACATTTGAGCAGTCACTCACAATCCTGGCACTGCCATTGCTCCTTTCGGCATTTCCCACATGTATAATTTTTCTGTCTACCTAGACAAACTGCCCCTAACAGCCTCATTACCATAACAAAATGAGTGATTAGTGTATTCGGGAAAAGCGTCGGGCCAAATGACCCCTCTCTGGGTCTTCTAGGTAGACAGAAAAATGCTGGGACTTCTAGTGTTAATCCAATAAAGTAATGCTTCCTGAGGCTGAGCCAATCAGTGGCCACGATACTGATCTAGTAGCCCATGCTACTGTAGTATTGATATGTTTAGTTAATTTAGCCATGTTTTTGCCTAAAAATTAATAATTTAGGCCAACAATTAAAAATCCGCAATAGGGCGAGGTCACAAATGTCGAATAATGAAATAGCGAGGGACAATTGCGTATGAGTTTATTAGCCTAAAGTGTGTTTTCGGGAACATATAAAAGCCCACTTGCGTTTTTTTTGTACGCTTTTGGCGAGCTAACATTTCAATGTATCGGCTATCAACAATACAACTGCAACTTGTTAAATTTTAATATAAGTAATTGTGAAAAATATGGACGTTTAAAAATGATGTATAATCTGTTAAACCACTAATGGGTACTTACAACAGCAAAAATAGTAACTTTAAGTTGCCAACAGTCATTTTAGTTAGTTTGCTCTTCTAGTACAGTTTATTACACAATCTAATGTTTAATTTATCAGGTTATGGTTTCACGTGAAGATGTCGATAATCAAGTGCCGCAAGGCATGCTGGGAGCGCTCTCGGTTTCCCTTCAAAAAAAGCTCATAACCGAGTAAAATAAACATTTGATCATTGGTAGTGTGAAACATCTACTGTCATTTTTGGGCTATAAGTCACTACCTTTTTCCTACGCTTTGAAACCTGCGGCTTATAGAACGGTGTGGCTAATTTATGGATTTTTGTTCGCTGACGGCCATAATACAAAAGAGAACAAGCAGACACTGGATAGGCGTGTTATTGTTTGTCTTTTGGACGAGTTCGCCGCATCGACCTTCTGTATAGACTGCGCTTTCAACCGGAAGTAGAAGTGCTGTTCCGTCTTCTAGCCATCCACAGCGTTCCTTTCACTCATTACTCCAAGCAACGTTTGTAAGTTTTAGGTTATAACTAAAACTGTTCATACTTACTAAACCGTCCCGTGTGTGATGTCTGTCGGAGTGTTTTCATGCATATTTGTACGTGCTATCGTAATGTAATTGAGTTAGCGTTTGCTAATAGGCTAAAATGTTTACGAGTGTCTGCATTAGTATTTTTAACTTAAAATGGCATTCTTTTTGTATTGTTTTAGTTTCATAAATTCACCAACGTGTCACCGTGGAGTTATTGAGAGCGAGCTTCCACAGCTAGTGGGTCCATGACGATGACTTCTGTTTTGTTTGATCCGCCGTTTTACTGCCGTGTTACAGACAGTTTGGAAACAGTTAACCTCTTAAGGCCCAAGCTGTTTGTTTACATGCTTTTTTTAATTTCTCTTTGCTATTTGGGCTTATTGGACCCTAATTAGAATAACAACTACAAATCATCTTTTGATATGATGTGCTAGCCCATAAGTACACAAACGTGTACTTCATGTGTAGTGACATGCTAATTTTTATTTTTACACTTTTTTTTTCAAAATTCCATTGTATGTTATACTCTTCTGACACCACCAGATGGCAGTATAAGTGTCCACATAAGCGGCCATAAGACCCCAATTCAGTTGTGTACACAATTTTGGAAATAAGAGCTAAAAGGTGCTGTCCACGCATGTGGCCACTAAGCCTTTAGAGGTTTTAAGGTATGTAATTAAATATTTACAGAATATTTCTGTGTAAATAACTAATTCCACAACGTATATATCTGTGACTTATAGTCCAGTGCAGCCAATATATGGAAACCATTTTTTTTTCCTGCTATAATTTTTTCGGCGCGACCTATATACCTCTATAATCCAGAAAATACAGTATAATAAATGACAAAATACTAAAAATATAGCTTTTTTTATTGTAAAGATTAGAGATGTCCGATAATGGCTTTTTTGCCGACATTCCGATATTGTCTAACTCTTAATTACCGATTCCGATACCAACCGATACCGATATATACAGTCGTGGAATTAACTCATTATTATGCCTGATTTTGTTGTGATGCCCCGCTGGATGCATTAAACAATGTAACAAGGTTTTCCAAAATAAATCAACTCAAGTTATGGAAAAAAAAAATGCCAACATGGCGCTGCCATATTTATTATTGAAGTCACAAAGTGCATTATTATTTTTTTTTAACATGCCTCAAAACAGCAGCTTGGAATTTGGGACATGCTCGTGGGGGGGGTATAGTGTAGCAAAAGTTAGTGCTGCAAGGGGTTCTGGGTATTTGTTCTGTTGTGTTTATGTTGTGTTACGGTGCGGATGTTCTCCCGAAATGTGTTTGTCATTCTTGTTTGGTGTGGGTTCACAGTGTGGCGCATATTTATAACAGTGTTAAAGTTGTTTACACGGTCACCCTCAGTGTGACCTGTATGGCTGTTGACCAAGTATGCTTGCATTCACTTGTGTGTGTGAAAAGCCGTAGATATTATGTGATTGGGCCAGCACGCAAAGGCAGTGCCTTTAAGGTTTATTGGCGCTCTGTACTTCTCCCTACGTCCGTGTACCACCATTAGCCAGCACCTTTAGTACGTGTACATCTATGTTTGCTTTGCAACATTAGAGGCTGCTACTGGCCCGTAATAAGCGAGTCAATTACACGAGCCGTCTCCATTACTGAATATGTTTGATATTAATGCGTGCTCTGCTTTATTTGAAGATAAGGCTCCACGCGTAAAGATGTGTCAGGGTCGAATTGGAGAAAATTACAGTACTTTTTTTTTAACTTTATTGTGTTTTTGCAAAACGCTTTTAAGGGAACGTCGACACCCGCGGTGAAGGTCGAGCTGTGAAGCGTCGAAGCGAGGCCAAAGGCTGCACTGCAAAAAGTCAGTGTTCAAAAACAAGAAAAAATTAAAGCTGCAAGCAGCGTTGGTCGGGCCCGCATATTTGGCTGGTGCTAGTCCTAAGTGTCCCAATACTTTTGTCCAGTGGTAGTCCTGAGTGTCCCAATACTTTTGTCTAGTTGAAACATGGCTGGAACAAAATAACAGTGCAAGCATTCTGATCGAGACAGCACCCCCCAACTATAACTTCATTGATATATGTAGATCGGGGAAAAGAGGTGGAGGGGTTGCTGCTATATTTAAAAACATGTTTCAGGGGAAACAGATGTCACTCGGTGAGTTTACATCATTTGAATACCTGTGTGCTGTGTTGAAATGCTCTCCCAAAATTCTCTTGTTAATTATCTACAGGCCACCTAAATATTCTGCAAATTTTTTTGATGATTTTACTGAACTATTGTCTAGCATCTCCACTGACTTTGACTGCCTGGTTATAACTGGTGATTTTAATTTTCATATTGACGATTTAAATGACAAGGGCGCAAAAGAACTTTTTACTATTTTAGACACATTTGAACTGTCTCAACATGTGAAAGAGGCTACACATTATAAGGGACACACCCTGGACCTGATTATCACAAAAGGTCTCAATGTTTCTGATGTTCTTGTGATTGATCCTTCATTGTCTGATCATTTCTGTGTTTTCTTTAATATTTCTGTAATTCCGGACACACAAACAGAATCAAAGAATGTCAAAAAGCGGTACATAAATGAACATGCTAATGTCCTCTTTAAAAACGCCATCTCCTCACTACCACCTCTAAACCCATGTCATGCTGATGATCTTGTAAGCAACTTTAATTCCAAAATTGTGAATATCATAGATATCATTGCACCTGTTACAGTTAAAACGATTTCTGGCAAGCAAAAGGCACCCTGGAGAAAATCTGCTGCTGTAACAGCCCAGAGAAGAGAGTGCAGGAAGGCTGAACGAATCTGGCGGAATACAAAACTTCATATTCACCATGACATCTATAAAGAGAGCCTCCAGGCCTACAATTTAGTCTTAAAAAGTGCTAGAGAAACATTCTTCTCCAATATCATAAACAGCAACACAAATAAGGCCAAAACCCTATTCACAATCGTTGACAGACTGACTAAACCCCCAACACAAATACCAGCCGAACTCCATTCCACGCAGAAATGCAATGACTTTGCATTCTTTTATACTGATAAAATTGAAGGCATCAGACGCACCATCAATATCTCAAGTAAAAAAGTTGGATCACCACCCCATTTAGGCAAAAGTAACACAGCAATGATGGCAAGCTTTAATGCCATAGACTCTAAAACTCTAGTGGAAACGGTGACAGCTCTAAAGTCATCCACCTGCTGCCTTGATGTTTTACCTACCAACTTCTTTAAGAATGTTTTTGACTGCCTATCAACAGACATCTTGCAAATAGTTAATAATTCTATTAAATCGGGCAATTTCCCGAAGGCTTTCAAAACTGCAGTCATTAAACCTCTTCTAAAAAAGCAGAGCCTAGATGCCTCTGTTATCAACAACCACAGACCAATTTCAAATCTACCATTCATAAGTAAAATAATTGAGAAAGTTGTCCTCCAACAACTAAATCACTTCTTGGCTTCTACTGGCTGCCACAACAACTTCCAGTCAGGATTTCGACCTCTTCATAGCACAGAGACGGCCCTTCTTAAAGTTATAAATGACATCCGTCTAAACACAGACTCTGGCAAAACTTCAGTATTAATGCTTTTGGACCTCAGTGCTGCATTTGACACTGTCGACCACTCAATACTTTTGGACAGGTTGGAAAACTGGGTGGGGATCTCAGGCACAGTTTTAAGCTGGTTCAAGTCATATCTACAAGATAGGAACTATTTTGTTTCCATTGGTGACTTTGTATCAGAACCAACCAACGTAACGTGTGGAGTCCCCCAAGGTTCAATCTTGGGGCCGACTTTATTTAACATCTATATGCTCCCACTAGGACAAATCATGCAAAATAATAACATTGACCATCATTGCTATGCCGATGACACCCAAATCTATGTAGCGCTATCACCAAATGACTATCGCCCCATAGATCTTCTGTGCCAGTGCATTGAGCAAGTCAAACACTGGATGTGCCAAAATTTCCTACAACTAAATGAAGATAAAACTGAGATAATTGTTTTTGGTGCTAAAAAAGAAAGGTTTAAAGTCATCCAACACCTTCAATCACTGTCCCTGAAAACCTCAAATAAAGCCAGAAATCTTGGGGTTATTTTAGATTCTGATTTACATTTCGACAGTCACATCAAATCAGTAACAAAATCGGCCTACTATCACCTCAAAAATGTAAAAAGACTTAGAGGGCTCATGTCAGCTCAAGACTTAGAAAAACTTGTACATGCCTTTATTACCAGTAGGCTAGACTATTGTAATGGTCTCCTTGCAGGTCTTCCCAAAAAAACTGTCAGGCAGCTACAGCTTGTTCAGAACGCTGCTGCTAGAGTTCTAACAAAGACCAAAAAATGTGAGCACATTACACCAATTCTTAAATCCTTACATTGGCTCCCTGTACATCAGAGAATAGATTTCAAAATCCTCCTGCTCACATATAAATCACTACATGGTCTAGGGCCCAAGTATATCACTGATATGCTCCCACTATATACGCCCTCTAGATCACTAAGATCTTCTGAGACCAATCTGTTAGCGGTTCCAAGAGTAAACTCAAATCAAGGGAGATCATCATTCAGTCACTATGCAACACATAGCTGGAATAAACTTCCTGAAGATGTCAGACTCTCCCCAACTCTCACTACTTTTAAAACTAGACTGAAGACTTTTATGTTCACCTTAGCTTTCAGCTAAATCTTTTAATCTTTTAACTTTTAACGTCTGCACTGTTTTTATTTTTATTGTCTGCATTTTAATTTTGCTTTTATTTTCTTTCATTTCACTTTGTTGTCTGTGAAGCACTTTGAGTCTGCCTTGTGTATGAAAAGCGCTATACAAATAAAGTTGCCTTGCCTTGCCTTGCCTAGTGTTAGTCCTAAGTGTCCCAATACTTTTGTCCAATGGTAGTCCTAAGTGTCCCAATACTTTTGTCTAGTGTTAGTCCTAAGTGTCCCAATACTTTTGTCCAGTGGTAGTCCTAAGTGTCCCAATACTTGTGTCTAGTGTTAGTTCTTAGTGTCCCAATACTTTTGTCCAGAGTTAGTCCTTAGTGTCCCAATACTTTTGTCCAGTGGTAGTCCTTAATGTCCCAATACTTTTGTCCAGAGTTAGTTCTTAGTGTCCCAATACTTTTGTCCAGAGTTAGTCCTTAGTGTCCCAATACTTTGGTCCAGTGGTAGTCCTAAATATCCCAATACTTTTGTCCAGAGTTAGTCCTTAGTGTCCCAATACTTTTGTCCAGTGGTAGTCCTAAATGTCCCAATACCTTTGTCCAAAATTAGTTCTTAGTGTCCCAATACTTTTGTTCAGAGTTAGACGTTAGTGTCCCAATACCTTTGTGTAGGTGTCCCAATACTTTTGTCCAGTGTTAGTTGTTAGTGTCCCAATACTTTTGTCCAGAGTTAGGCGTTAGTGTCCCAATACTTTTGTCCAGTGGTAGTCCTGAGTGTCCCAATACTTTTGTCTAGTGTTAGTCCTAAGTGTCCCAATACTTTTGTCCAATGGTAGTCCTAAGTGTCCCAATACTTTTGTCTAGTGTTAGTCCTAAGTGTCCCAATACTTTTGTCCAGTGGTAGTCCTAAGTGTCCCAATACTTGTGTCTAGTGTTAGTTCTTAGTGTCCCAATACTTTTGTCCAGAGTTAGTCCTTAGTGTCCCAATACTTTTGTCCAGTGGAAGTCCTAAATGTCCCAATACTTTTGCCCAGTGTTAGTTCTTAGTGTCCCAATACTTTTGTCCAGTGTTAGTTCTTAGTGTCCCAATACTTTTGTCCAGAGTTAGTCCTTAGTGTCCCAATACTTTTGTCCAGTGGTAGTCCTAAATGTCCCAATACTTTTTTCCAGAGTTAGTCCTTAGTGTCCCAATACTTTTGTCCAGTGGTAGTCCTAAATGTCCCAATACTTTTGTCCAGAGTTATTTCTTAGTGTCCCAATACTTTTGTCCAGAGTTAGGCGTTAGTGTCCCAATACTTTTGTGTAGGTTTCCCAATACTTTTGTCCAGTGTTAGTTGTTAGTGTCTCAATACTTTTGTCCAGAGTTAGGCGTTAGTGTCCCAATACTTTTGTGTAGGTGTCCCAATACTTTTGTCCAGTGGTAGTCCTAAATGTCCCAATACCTTTGTCCAGAGTTAGTTCTTAGTGTCCCAATACTTTTGTCCAGAGTTAGTCCTTAGTGTCCCAATACTTTTGTCCAGTGGTAGTCCTAAATGTCCCAATACTTTTGTCCAGAGTTAGTCCTTAGTGTCCCAATACTTTTGTCCAGTGGTAGTCCTAAATGTCCCAATACTTTTGTCCAGAGTTAGTTCTTAGTGTCCCAATACTTTTGTCCAGAGTTAGTTGTTAGTGTCCCAATACTTTTGTCCAGAGTTAGGTGTTAGTGTCCCAATACTTTTGTCCAGAGTTAGGCGTTAGTGTCCCAATACATTTGTGTAGGTGTCCCAATACTTTTGTCCAGTGGTAGTCCTAAATGTCCCAATACTTTTGTCCAGAGTTAGTTCTTAGTGTCCCAATACTTTTGTCCAGTGTTAGTTGTTAGTGTCCCAATACTTTTGTCCAGTGTTAGTTGTTAGTGTCCCAATACTTTTGTCCAGAGTTAGGTGTTAGTGTCCCAATACTTTTGTCCAGAGTTAGGCGTTAGTGTCCCAATACTTTTGTCCAGAGTTAGTTCTTAGTGTCCCAATACTTTTGTCCAGAGTTAGTTCTTAGTGTCCCAATACTTTTGTCCAGTGTTAGTTGTTAGTGTCCCAATACTTTTGTCCGGTGTTAGTTGTTAGTGTCCCAATACTTTTGTCCAGAGTTAGGTGTTAGTGTCCCAATACTTTTGTCCAGAGTTAGGCGTTAGTGTCCCAATACTTTTGTGTAGGTGTCCCAATACTTTTGTCCAGTGGTAGTCCTAAATGTCCCAATACTTTTGTCCAGAGTTAGTTCTTAGTGTCCCAATACTTTTGCCCAGAGTTAGGCGTTAGTGTCCCAATACTTTTGTCTAGGTGTCCCAATACTTTTGTCCAGTGGTAGTCCTAAATTTCCCAATACTTTTGTCCAGAGTTAGTTCTTAGTGTCCCAATACTTTTGTCCAGAGTTAGGCGTTAGTGTCCCAATACTTTTGTCTAGGTGTCCCAATACTTTTGTCCAGTGTGAGTTCTTAGTGTCCCAATGCTTTTGTGTAGGTGTCCCAATACTTTTGTGCAGTGGTAGTAAAACACTTAAAACAAGTAAAACACTCTAACATAAAATCTGCTTAGTGAGAAGAATGATCTTATCAGACAGAAAACAAGCAAATATCACCCTTATTTGAGATATTTCATCTTCAGTTTTTGCAGTGTGCAGGATGGAACCGTGTGGTCTGCAGTGTGTCTGTGCCCAAATAGCCGCATTAACACTGTGGTGGGGGGTGGGGCGGAGGCGGGTCTCTCAAACTTTGAAATAGGTGTTGGGATTTTCGGGAATGTTTTGACTCCGGGCAATGTGGATCTTGCCCAAAATATGTCACGTGGCAATTTAAACACAAAAAAGCAAAAGCAAAAAAAGAAAATATATAACTGGTAATGATAATAATGACAGTGGTGTGTTTATTCTGATTAGTTGCGTGCTAGTGATGGGTCAAACGATACTGAAGTATCGATGCCACACACTCACTAAGGCGTCATTTACCCATCACTATTACAAACTGTACATTATATTTATTGAAAAAGATAGTTCAAAACTGCACCTTACGTCGATCCAACATGACTTTGACTGCAAAATAAAAATGTCAGAAAGTCAAAAAAAAATACAATAAAACAGGAGATTTTGACTTTAGTAGAGATTTCTCCACAATTTACGAGTGCAGAGAAAAAGTATCAAACCACACAAAGTCGGGAGCTATTTCACGTTGACACCCACATAATTAAACTCATGGTCCGGAACTTTACAACACCGTCGTTTGTTTTAATAAAACTAAGGTGCAGGTTTATTTTGACCTTATATGGAGTGTATCATTTGGATCCTTTTGAGGGCTTTGCCACCTGCAAATGGCGCTATAATAAAACATGCCCCTTGGTTTACAGTTTATTTCCAATTGCTTACACACAGAATTGTACATTTTCACACATTTAACAAAGTCTACACACAGTAAGCAAAAAGCACTGTGCAGATGTGCCTAATATTAGGCATAGACTCCGCTTCACAGTTTTTGCAAAATATTCCACACAATGCTTTATACACACCCTCCCATCTTGCACGTGTGATGTGGATGAGATACTGTAGGGCCTGATCCAGCTAGACGGGCAGGTGATGATTAGAATCAGTAACTGAGGTTTTTGAGTACCGTATTTTTCGGACTATAAGTCGCAGTTTTTTTCATAGTTTGGCCGGGGGTGCGACTTATACTCAGGAGCGACTTATGTGCGAAATTATTATTATTTTTGCCGATATCCGATATTCCGATATTGTTCAACTTTTCAATTACCGATTCCGATATCAACCGATACCGATACATACAGTCGTGGAATTAACACATTATTATGCCTCATTTTGTTGTGATGCCCCGCTGGATGCATTAAACAATGTAACAAGGTTTTCCAAAATAAATCAACTCAAGTTATGGAAAAAAATGCCAACATGGCACTGCCATATTTATTATTGAAGTCACAAAGTGCATTATTTTTTTTTAACGTGCCTCAAAACAGCAGCTTGGAATTTGGGACATGCTCTCCCTGAGAGAGCATGAGGAGGTTCAGTTGGGGGGGTAGGGGGTAGCGGGGGGTGTATATTGTAGCATCCCGGAAGAGTTAGTGCTGCAAGGGGTTCTGGGTATTTGTTCTGTTGTGTTTATGTTGTGTTACGGTGCGGATGTTCTCCCGAAATGTATTTGTCATTCTTGTTTGGTGTGGGTTCACAGTGTGGCACATATTTGTAACAGTGTTAAAGTTGTGTATACGGCCACTCTCAGTGTGACCTGTATGGCTGTTGACCAAGTATGCCTTGCATTCACTTGTGTGTGTGAAAAGCCGTAGATATTATGTGACTGGGCCGGCACGCAAAGGCAGTGCCTTTAAGGTTTATTGGCGCTCTGTACTTCTCCCTACGTCCGTGTACACAGCGGCGTTTTAAGAAGTCATAAATTTTACTTTTTGAAACCGATACTGATCATTTTGAAACCGATACCGATAATTTCCGATATTACATTTTAAAGCATTTATCGGCCGATAATATCGGCAGTCCGATGTTATCGGACATCCCTAGTTTTGACCGGAGTGTCTCATTTTGCAAATAATCTAGGAATTAAGAACATTTAATGGGGCGGCATTGCTCGGTTGGTAGAGTGGCCGTGCCAGCAACCTTAGGGTTCCAGGTTCGATCCCCGCTTCCGCCATGTCCTTGGGCAAGACACTTCACCCGCCTGCTCCCAGTGCCACCCACACTGGTTTAAATGTAACTTAGATATTGGGTTTCACTATTTAAAAAGCGCTTTGAGCCACTAGAGAAAAGCGCTATATAAATATAATTCAGTAATGTGTTTTTTTTTTTAGAAAAAGTGTGTATATATTTTGAAAAAAGACACACAGCTAGTAAAACATTGTGTGGAAGCAAATGGGAAAAAAACTGTAATGCTAGTAAAAAGCCGTTACCATGGAAACATACAGGATATAGTCCAGGCTATTGAATAATCCGACCGATCGATCTGGTTTAGCAGATTGTGGTTTAAATTTTACAAGAAAAGCTTAACATTTTGGCAATTTTATGAAAAGAGTCGCAATTTTACTGGACAAAAGTCTGAATTTTATAAGAAAACTTAAAAATGTTGGCAATATTATAATAATAATGGGAATTTTACTTGGCAAAATTGTGACAAAAGTCATGATTTTACTTAAAAAATATCACTACTTTAAGAGAACAACAACAAAATTGGCAATATTGTGATAAAAGTCAGAATTTTATGTGACAAATGTCACCATTTTGCATTAAAAACTAATAATTTTGCATCAAAAAGTAATACTTTTACGGGAAAATATTGCAATGTTGCAGAAACAGAAAGAATATGAGAAATTGTTCCCAATTTCATAAGAAAAACGTCGACACATTGTGAGAAAAAGACTGCTTTTAGTTTATTTTTTTTATTATTTTTATCTTTTTTTTTCTGCGGCACGTCCTGGCAGCACCTGGCACGTATTAGCAACACAGTTCGCTAAGTGGCGGACATTTTATTGCCGTATGGAAATGTGTTCATGCTTGCACCGAGTGGGCCCTCGGCAGACACTCACGGACCTCCGCCGTCCTTCCTCCCACTCGTCTTGCGCCAGGATAACTTTCTCTGTTTCGCACATGCAAACCGCGCCGACCTTTTCCGACACGCACAGCAAACTTTTACAAACACACACACACACACACACACTCCCTGTAGCATGGATACAACTTTTTGCAGACACACACACACACTCATGTCTGGGTCTGGTCTAATAGCAGCACTAATGTGATGTGAGTGTGAGCGGATCGCTTTACCACGGCGATACGAAGGGGATGGTGAGCTGCCGCTTGTGTTAGAGTGTCTTTTGACGTGTGTGTGTGTGTGTGTGTGTGTGTGTGTGTGTGTGTGTGTGTGTGTGTGTGTGTGTGTGTGTGTGCTGGTTGGAGGAGGAGCGGGTGCTTCTGGAGAATCTCAATAGAGGGAGGGGGTGTTCACAGAAGTTTTTTGGAGGCTGGGGGTTGGGTGGGGCTCAGCCTAATCCTTCAGGCCTTCGCCAGTGACCGAGCACTTAACACAGGATCACCGATGCAGCTCCAGCCGAACCCCCCGCCCGACGACCACCATCAACCGGCCTCCTCTAAACACACACACACACACACACACACATACACACAGATTATTGTACTTGTTACCTTCTTGAGACCTGTGAAAAATGCCTACCTCTTTAGGACCAGCCTTTCTAGATATATACAGATGTGTATTTACAACATTAATAATATATACATACTATGCAAATATAAAAAAGCTCGTTGTGAAAAATGAGTTGCAATGAACATTTTTGCAATATTATGATAAACGTTGGAATTTTACTCAATAAAAGTCAGATATTATAATAATAATGGGAATTTTACTTGGCAAAATCGTGACAAAAGTCATGATTTTACTCAAAAAATGTCACTTCTTTAAGAGAACAACAACAACATTGGCAATATTGTGATAAAAGAGTCAGAATTTCATATGACAAATGTCACCATTTTGCATTAAAAACTAATAATTTTACATCAAAAAGTAATAATTTTACGGGAAAATATTGCAATGTTGCAGAAACAGAAAGAATATGAGAAATTGTTCCCAATTTCATAAGAAGAAAAAGTCGACACATTGTGAGAAAAAGACTGCTTTTAGTTTATTTTTTATTATTTTTATCTTTTTTTGTAATTAGTTTTTAATCTTCATTATGTACTTCAAGTTATTACAGTGTGTCTCTATATACATATTTATTTATTTATTTTAAATTAATTTTGGCCATAAGAGGCGGATTTCAATTTCTTACACACACTTGTTATTTCATATGTTGACCAGAGGGGGAGCACTTTTAAAACCGACACATAGTCAATTTGAAAAATCCCTCCTTTTTGGGACCACCCTAATTTTGATATATTTAACCACCAGGGGTGCAAATGAGACATTCTCTATTAAATGCAATGGTTTTCTGTATTGGGACCATGATTTATGTCCTAACTTGTTCACCGGTCCTCATATGGAAGCTACTTTTCCTTGTTGATGTCTCAAGAATAGTAGAAATACAAGAACACACACACACCCACACACACACACACACACACAAACACACACACACACACACACACACACACACACACAGATTATTGTACTTGTTACCTTCTTGAGACCTGTGAAAAATGCCTACCTCTTTAGGACCAGCCTTTCTAGATATATAAAGATGTGTATTTACAACATTAATAATATATACATACTATGCAAATATAAAAAAGCTCGTTGTGAAAAATGAGTTGCAATTTCACAAGAAAAACTTTGGCAGTATTATAATAAAAGTCGTAATTATACTCAACGCAAGTTAAAATTGTACAAGAAAATATGAACATTTTTGCAATATTATGATAAACGTTGGAATTTTACTCAATAAAAGTCAGATATTATAATAATAATGGGAATTTTACTTGGCAAAATCGTGACAAAAGTCATGATTTTACTCAAAAAATGTCACTACTTTAAGAGAACAACAACAAAATTGGCAATATTGTGATAAAAGAGTCAGAATTTTATATGACAAATGTCACCATTTTGCATTAAAAACTAATAATTTTACATCAAAAAGTAATAATTTTACGGGAAAATATTGCAATGTTGCAAAAACAGAAAGAATATGAGAAATTGTTCCCAATTTCATAAGAAGAAAGTCGACACATTGTGAGAAAAAGACTGCTTTTAGTTTATTTTTTATTATTTTTAATTAGTAGTCTTCATTATTTACTTCATGTTATTACAGTGTGTCTCTAAATACATATTTATTTATTTTTTTTAAATTAATTTTGGCCATAAGAGGCGGATTTCAATTTCTTACACACACTTGTTATTTCATATGTTGACCAGAGGGGGAGCACTTTTAAAACCGACACACAGTCAATTTGAAAAATCCCTCCTTTTTGGGACCACCCTAATTTTGATATATTTCACCACCAGGGGTGAAAATAAGACATTCTCTATTAGATGCAATGGTTTTCTGTATTGGGACCATGATTTATGTCCTAACTTGTTCACCGATCCTCATATGGAAGCTACTTTTCCTTGTTGATGTCTCAAGAAGAGTAGAATACAAGAACACACACACACACACACCCACACACACACACACACACACACACACACACACACGCACACACACACACAGATTATTGTACTTGTTACCTTCTTGAGACCTGTGAAAAATGCCTACCTCTTTAGGACCAGCCTTTCTAGATATATAAAGATGTGTATTTACAACATTAATAATATATACATACTATGCAAATATAAAAAAGCTCGTTGTGAAAAATGAGTTGCAATTTCACAAGAAAAACTTTGGCAGTATTATAATAAAAGTCGTAATTGTACTCAACGCAAGTTAAAATTGTACAAGAAAATTTGAACATTTTTGCAATATTATGATAAACGTTGGAATTTTACTCAATAAAAGTCAGATATTATAATAATAATGGGAATTTTACTTGGCAAAATTGTGACAAAAGTCATGATTTTACTCAAAAAATGTCACTACTTTAAGAGAACAACAACAAAATTGGCAATATTGTGATAAAAGAGTCAGAATTTTATATGACAAATGTCACCATTTTGCATTAAAAACTAATCATTTTACATCAAAAAGTAATAATTTTACGGGAAAATATTGCAATGTTGCAGAAACAGAAAGAATATGAGAAATTGTTCCCAATTTCATAAGAAGAAAGTCGACACATTGTGAGAAAAAGACTGCTTTTAGTTTATTTTTTATTATTTTTAATTAGTAGTCTTCATTATTTACTTCATGTTATTACAGTGTGTCTCTAAATACATATTTATTTATTTTTTTTAAATTAATTTTGGCCATAAGAGGCGGATTTCAATTTCTTACACACACTTGTTATTTCATATGTTGACCAGAGGGGGAGCACTTTTAAAACCGACACACAGTCAATTTGAAAAATCCCTCCTTTTTGGGACCACCCTAATTTTGATATATTTCACCACCAGGGGTGCAAATAAGACATTCTCTATTAGATGCAATGGTTTTCTGTATTGGGACCATGATTTATGTCCTAACTTGTTCACCGGTCCTCATATGGAAGCTACTTTTCCTTGTTGATGTCTCAAGAAGAGTAGAAATACAAGAACACACACACACACACACACACGCACACACACACACACACACACACACACACACACACACACACACACACACACAGATGATTGTATTTGTTACCTTCTTGAGACCTCCGAAAAATGCCTACCTCTTTAGGACCAGCCTTTCTAGATATATAAAGATGTGTATTTACAACATTAATAATATATACATACTATGCAAATATAAAAAAGCTCGTTGTGAAAAATGAGTTGCAATTTCACAAGAAAAACTTAGAATTTTGGCAGTATTATAATAAAAGTCGTAATTTTACTCAACGCAAGTTAAAAATTTAAAAGAAAATATGAACATTTGTGCAATATTATGATAAACGTTGGAATTTTACTCAATAAAAGTCAGATATTATATAAATAATGGGAATTTTACTTGGCAAAATTGGGACAAAAGTCATGATTTTACTTAGTATGGGGAACATATTCACCATTAATTAGTTTCTTATTAACATGCAAATTAATGACATATTGGCTGTTAATTAGTCATTATTAAGTATTTATTAATGCTTTATTCTGCATGGCCCTAACCCTAACCCTCTAACCGTAAACCTAACCAAATAACTCTAAATGAAGTCTTTGTTACTTACAATATGTTCCCCTAGTGTCCAAATACCTCTTAATAAAGTCTTTGTTACTTAGAATATGTTCGCCATACTAAAGTGTTAACCATATTTTATTTGTTTTAATACATTTTGGCCAAAGGTGGATGTATATATATGAATATATATATATATATATATATACACAACTTTTGCCATGTCGTCATACATTTTTGTCTTTTATATATACTGTACTTGATGCACATATATGAGTAAAACATCTAAATTGATGCAATTTTACTATTTTAAATTCCCCTTCCTTTATAAATACAAATACATACAATTTACTCATTTATTAGTTTGGATTTACTGCATGTTTAAAAACAGATTGCATAGTTATTATTTAAAAATGTATCAGTAAACGTGGGTCACAACAATCCCCCATTACAGCGTTGAACTTGTTTGGTTTCTTATTTCCTGCCTGCACTCTTATTTTGCCTTAATTTGACTTCCTGTGTCTTGTTTCTGCTCAAAGCGCCAGTGCCTCACCTGTTCCTGATCGGCAATCAGGAGGCTCACCTGACTCTGATTGCCAATCAGGGCGGTTCTTAAGCCATTAAGTCACTCGCTCATAGTACCCTGTTCTGTTTTGCCTCTGTTCCCATTCGGTTCTTTATATATTTTGTAATTTGAGTAAGGGAGAGCAGTAAAAGATTGGATTAGACCTCGATTGGAAAATATCTTGCATCTACGTGTGTGTGCATGCCGGAGTCAGTGAAAGAGTGTTTGTGTCCGTTTTGAGTCGAGCTGTTTAAACAATAATAAATAGAAAATAACTTTCCACTGCAGGAAAGTTGACTTTTGGATTGTGCTGGAATGTAAACACATCCCTAAATTGTGCAGCGTATTGTCAGCCTCATGACGGCGCCTTCCACACCTGTAAAAAGCGCCACCTGGCTGTCTTACCTGCGTGTGAGTCACACTGACAGACACACACTCATCATCAGTCACATATTACACAGTGTGTCCCGTTTTGAAACGTCCGCACTGGGGGCCAGCAATGAAAGAAGGCATCTCTCGTCACCGCCACGGGATTATGTGCACCGCAAAAAAGTCAGTGTTCAAAAAACAGAAAAAAAAATACAAAAATTAGGGGTATTTTACTTGAACTAAGCAAAATGATCTGCTAATTGAACAAGAAAATTTGGCCTGTCAAGACTTTCCAAAACAAGTAAAATTAACTAACCTCAACGAACCCCAAAATACCTCAAAATAAGTATATTCTCACTAATAACAAGTGCACTTTTCTTGATAGAAAAAACAAATATGAGACCTTTTTTCTCAATATGTTGAAAAATATTCTTAAATTAAGTAAACGCTAGTGCCATCATCTTGACGTAATGATATGTGCTCGGCATTACATTTCTTGAAACCAGCAAACGTATACTAAAGACTAGTTTATTTTTCTTAATGGAAAGCAACAAGGCAACCGCTTGTTACTTTCGGGGTCTACTAGCCGCTCAGGAAAATCATATTGTCTAAAAATGCATTTTTCCATCGATAACATGACATCATCGCGCCAAGTGCGTGCTCTTTCAGTCAATTAGTGCGCGAAGAATATATATATATATATATATATATATATATATATATATATATATATATATATATATATATATATATATATATATATATATATACACTACCGTTCAAAAGTTTGGGGTCACCCAAACAATTTTGTGGAATAGCCTTCATTTCTAAGAACAAGAATAAACTGTCGAGTTTCAGATGAAAGTTCTCTTTTTCTGGCCATATTGAGCGTTTAATTGACCCCACAAATGTGATGCTCCAGAAACTCAATCTGCTCAAAGGAAGGTCAGTTTTGTAGCTTCTGTAGATAGATAGATAGATAGATAGTACTTTATTGATTCCTTCAGGAGAGTTCCCTCAGGAAAAAACGAGCTAAACTGTTTTCAGATGTGTGAACATGATTGCACAAGGGTTTTCTAATCATCAATTAGCCTTCTGAGCCAATGGGCAAACACATTGTACCATTAGAACACTGGAGTGATAGTTGCTGGAAATGGGCCTCTATACACCTATGTAGATATTGCACCAAAAAGCAGACATTTGCAGCTAGAATAGTCATTTACCACATTAGCAATGTATAGAGTGTATTTCTTTAAAGTTAAGACTAGTTTAAAGTTATCTTCATTGAAAAGTACAGTGCTTTTCCTTCAAAAATAAGGACATTTCAATGTGACCCCAAACTTTTGAACGGTAGTGTATATATATATATATATTACAGGAAAAAACACAAGAGGCTATATCATCCCTACAAGCCTGTTTTGCAAGTTTCCCTAAAAATAAATAAATAAAGGGAAACCTGCGAAACAGCCTCGTAGGGATGATATAGCCTCTTGTGTTTTTTCCTGACCTAACGTATATTCCGCTCTACCCCGGTATTGAGCACTGTATTACGGATAAACAACAAAAACCTTGACAACACACATTTTTTTTAATTTTAATTTTGAAGAATTTACCTGAATGTGCAATTGTTTGAAATATCACATGTTAAATGTGTACTTATTAACTGTCAGTGTACTGTACTGTGCCAACTACTACTATATGAGTACGTATTGTCTATTGTTTCATTGCAAATAAAACAGCAAAGTCCATTTGGCTGTCATCTGTTTTAATTATGACAACACAATTGTGTCATAGTCATGATTTTTTTTATGTCATGCTTGAAATAAGAAATTATTACTTTTGAAAAAGCAGTTTTATACTTGTGAGTGTTGATGACACAGCTTTGCAACAGTTGATATTCTAGTTTCAAGCATGTTTTAGTCAACTTTTTCTACAAACATTTGGGAAAGAATGGGCCGCTCTCAGTGATTTCCAGCGTGGAACTGTCATAACCTGTGCAACAAATCCAGTCGTGAAATTTCCTCGCTCCGAAATATTCTAAAGTCAACTTTATTATAAGAAAATGGAAGAGTTTGGGAACAACAGCAACTCAGCCACCAAGTGGTAGGCCAGGTAAACTTACAGAGAGAGGTCAGCAGATGGTGAAGCGCATAGTGCGAAGACTTTCTGCACAGTCAGTTGCTACAGAGCTCCAAACTTCATGTGACCTTCCAATTAGCCCACGTACAGTACGCAGAGAGCTTCATGGAATGGGTTTCCATGGCCGAGCAGCTGCATCGTTGGATGCAGTGGTGTAAAGCACGTGGCCACTGGACTCTAGAGCAGTGGAGACGCCTTCTCCGGACTGATGAGTCACGCTTTTCCATCTGGCAATCTGATGGACCAGTCTGGGTTTTGGAGGTTGCCAGGAGAACGCTACATTTCGGACCGCATTGTGCAGAGTGTGAAATTTGGTGGAGGAGGAATTATGGTGTGGGGTTGTTTTTCAGGAGTTGGTTAGTTAGTTTCAGTGAAATGAACTTTGAATGCTCCAGGATACCAAAACATGTTGGACAATTCCAGGGGACGGCACTTCAAGTTCATATGCGAGTAAAGGCGGGTGGCCAAATACTTTTGGCAATATAGTGTAGGTCATAAAATCTCAGCAACAAGCTGTAATATTTTACTGAGATATCATTTAGGACCAAAACACTAAAAAACAAGTAAAACACTCTAACATGAAATCTGCTTATGCTAGGTTCACACAAACGGCGCTTTGACGGCGCTTTAAAGCGGCATGCAAAGCGGCGTTAAAGCGTAACAAAGCCTGATTAAAGCGTGAGGGTTGTAATGGATCGTGGGAAAGCTCGTAGTGAAGCGGGACATGCGGCAAGTTCGCCAAAATATTTTAAACGGTTTAAAAAAATGTGGCGCTCTGTCAAGGATGGAATAAAGCGCCGAGAGCTTATCAAAGCCTGACAAAGCTCAGCAAAGCTTGACTCAAAGCGTAGGAAAGCTTAACAGATCTTGGTTCAAAGCGCGGACCCCAGTCTACAACTACAAATAGGAAGTGACTGTGATATTGTCTAGTGACATTGAGAATAAAAAATAAAAGAAACGCCTTTTATTATTGTCAACTAGCATAAGAAATGAAAGATATATATTTATTAAGATGACAAAGAAATAAAAGAAATGAAGATATAAAACATAATAAATAATAAACATAATATAACGGAAAAAAAAGAGAAATTGAAAAAATAAATGAATATAAAACATAATAAATAATA
This sequence comes from Entelurus aequoreus, assembly GCF_033978785.1. Lineage (NCBI taxonomy): Eukaryota > Metazoa > Chordata > Actinopteri > Syngnathiformes > Syngnathidae > Entelurus > Entelurus aequoreus. The sequence continues at coordinate 17,000,039 of NC_084749.1, read as the reverse complement.
AACATAATATAACAGGAAAAAAAGAGAAATTGAAAAAATAAATGAATATAAAACATAATAAATAATAAACATAATATAACGAAAAAAGAAGAGAAATTGAAAAAATAAATTAATATAAAACATAATAAATAATAAACATAATATAACGAAAAAAAAAGAGAAATTGAAAAAAAACAAATGAATATAAAAAATGTGTGGAAAACAGTATACTGAGTTTTTCACATTTTTTAAAACTTATTTGTTTATCATATTTCTGTTTTGTATTACATTATGTGTTTTATCCTGTATATAATAAAACAAAAAGAGAAATCAAATAAATAGATAAATCTAACAAAATGTGGGGAAAACTTAGTACACTGAGTTTTTCCACATTTTTTTTTACTTATTTGTTTATCATATATCTCTTTTTTATTATATTATGTGTGCGCACGCAATTTATTCATCAAATTCACACAATAATAATCACAGCATCTTCCAAATTGCACATAATTACATAACAATATCACATTTCAAAGTCATTATTACAAATTAATGTTCATAATGTTCATGACACATTAATTCCAATGCACAACAGAGCTTGATAATCGTGTCAGAGCCTGATTTAAAGCGTCCGGATCGCATCAAAGCATAATAAAGTTCAATAAAGCGTAATAAAACGTATCAAAGCGTGATTTAAAGCGTATCAAAGCGGCATCAAATCCCGAGGAACGGTAATTCGTCCCCCCAAAGCGGCAACTAATTCGTATCAGAGCGTATCAAAGCATAACAATTACTTCGGAGATCGGGATATTCGTGGAAAAATTGACAAAAATGACGGCGCTTTGCTCGCCGCTTTAAAGCGTGGCAAGCGGCGTTGGTGTGAACCAGGCATAAGTGAGAAGACTTATCTTATCAGGCAGAAAATAAGCAAATATCACCCTTATTTGAGATATTTAATCTTACTTAGAGTTCAGTTTTTGCAGCGTGGGGAACATTGGGAGGAGGAGGCAGTCGTCTGCACGCTACTCGGGATGGGGAATGGGAGTGTTGCGGATGAGGCGGCAGACAAGTGATTACATTTGCTCCCAACTCAAATGGCATGCAGTTATTTTCTCCCTAAAACAAAAAAAAAGTGTTTAACTGTGAATGAAGTTTCTTTTTTTCCCCCTCCCTAGACAGGGTTCTTGGAAGGCTGCAAATTCTATGCTTTACTTTGTCAACAAGCCATTTTGGATGCCATTAAAAATAATGTGTTTATAGGGGAACCGCTCCAGCCAAAAGGGTATGCTACAGTACAACTGAAGAAGGAAAAACAACAAAAAATGTCACTTTTTTTGAAGCCTTCACTCGGCACATGATGTATACGCAGGAGTTTGGCATAATAAGAGAGGGCCTCAAAACCCACGGAAAGTTGAAAGCGCGAGTGTAAAGTCGATCCGCGTCGTCGTAACGAATTTAGACGTCAAACACGGTCCAATGTGTCATTTATTTCCAGTCTGATATGGAAAGTTGAGGCCTCTGGTGAACATGATTTTCTACGTCTGCAATTATATTTGAAACACGCGCTGTCCTATATCATAATGGGCGCGTTTAAGTTCATTTGCAAGCCAACCGAGTCGGCGCAAAGCATCAACGTGGAACAATCTTGCGGGCATGCTGTTGAGACTACTACTGCCATTCTAAACATGAGGCCGAATTAAAGTGATTGCTTCTTTGGTCATATTTCATTTTTGGTAGCGTACACCGCGGTGGTATGCGCTGGTTTGCCTCGCCATTCAATAGCTGTGAAGTATGGCTGGAGCTTTTTTGTGGCGCCCGTCCACTGGGTTAGCAAGCCAGTACACAATGCAGTCAGTTGATTAGGGATGGGTGTTGTTTACGTGGTACACTACCGTTCAAAAGTTTAGGGTCACATTAAAATGTCCTTATTTTTGAAGGAAAAGCACTGTACTTTTCAATGAAGATAACTTTAAACTAGTCTTAACTTTAAAGAAATACACTCTATACATTGCTAATGTGGTAAATGACTATTCTAGCGGCAATTGTCTGGTTTTTGGTGCAATATCTACATAGGTGTATAGAGGCCCATTTCCAGCAACTATCACTCCGGTGTTCTAATGGTACAATGTGTTTGCTCATTGGCTCAGAAGGCTAATTGAGGATTAGAAAACCCTTGTGCAATCATGTTCACACATCTGAAAACAGTTTAGCTCGTTACAGAAGTTACAAAACTGACCTTCCTTTGAGCAGATTGAGTTTCTGGAGCATCACATTTGTGGGGTCAATTAAACGCTCAAAATGGCCAGAAAAAGAGAACTTTCATCTGAAACTCGACAGTCTATTCTTGTTCGTAGAAATGAAGGCTATTCCACAAAATTGTTTGGGTGACCCCAAACTTTTGAACGGTAGTGTATGTGCGATACAGATGTTATCTTGTTTACTTAGACCAGTGTTTTTCAGAGAGATGCAGTCTGGTGTGCCGTGGGAGATGATCTAATTTCACCTATTTGGGTTAAAAATATTGTTTGCAAACCAGTAATTATAGTCTGCAAATGATGTGTTGTTGTTGAGAGTCTGTGCTGTCTAGAGCTCGGCAGAGTAACCGTGTAATACTCTTCCATATCAGTAGGTGGCAGCCGGTAGCGAATTGCTTTGTAGATGTCGGAAACAGCGGGAGGCAGTGTGCAGGTAAAAAGGTTTCTAATGATTAAACCAAAAATAAACAAAAGGTGAGTGCCCCTAAGAAAAGGAAATTAAGCTTAGGGATGGCTATGCAGAACGAAACTAAAACTGAACTGGCTACAAAGTAAACAAAAACAGAATGCTGGACGACAGCAAAGACTTACTGTGGAGCAAATACTTACTTACCAAAATCAAAGCGCAAGCTCAGGGGGGACAGAGCCTTCTCTGTTGTGGGTCCCAAACTCTGGAACGATCTCCCTCTCCATGTGAGACAGGCCCCTTCTTTGGCTACTTTTAAGACCCTTCTTAAAACCCATTTTTATTCACTGGCTTTTAACCCAGCATGAGACTTTAAACTGTTTTTAACTTTTTAACTGCTTTTTATCTAACAAATTGATTTTAGGGTAATTTGTATTTGCTTTTTCAATGTGTATTTTACTTCTGTTTTAAATGTTATTTTTTAGTCTGTCCTTTGCCTGTATTTATTTGTGGTGTACAGCCCTTTGTTCTTCAACTGTGGTTGTTTTTAAAGGGCTTTATAAATAAAGTTGGTATGGTATGGTATGGTACATCCGAACATGACGTGACAATCAACAATGTCCCCACAAAGAAGGATAAAAACAACTGAAATATTCTTGATTGCTCAAACAAAGTAGATGCGGGAAATATCACTCAAAGGAAAAGACAAGAAACTGCTACAGGAAAATACCAAAAAAAGAGGAAAATCCACCAAAATAGGAGCGCAAGACAAGAACTAAAACACTAAACACAGGAAAACAGCAAAAAACTCAAAATAAGTCAGGGTGTGATGTGACAGGTGGTGACAGTACACCTACTTTGAGACAAGAGCTATATTGATGCATGCTTGGTTATGGTTTAAAGTCATATCCAAAAATTGCGACAACGACTTTTTACTGTCAACTGAGTTTCGTTTTTTAATGATTTCCACTGGTAGTATGCCTACGTATTTTTTCAACGCAAAAAAATGTACCTTGGCTCAAAAAAAGGTTGAAAAACACTGATTTAGACATCTTTGTCTCATTTGCAAGTACTGCACCTTATTATATAGTAGACTTTGCATGCAGTTGCAATTCCAAGATGGCAGTAAAGTATACACTACGGTGTGTTGCCGGAACCAGAAAGTAGTCTTTGCCATTAAGTTGAATGTGCCAGTTTTGTCTTTTTATTGCACCCTAAAAAGTGTTCATACTGTAAGTCGAGGGTTTCCCCCGGTAGAAACCCTTCTAATTTGTTCATAGTAAGAGGAGTCGGTGGCTGACGCGTGGTCCAGTAAAAAAGTCACATGAACAATAAAAAGAGAGTAAAAGTTAGTAAAAAAAACAGTAAGGTACAACTACCATGAATGAATAAGTAGATACAAATAAATAAATATGTGTAATATAGCTATAGCAGTGGTTCTTAACCTGGGTTCGATCAAACCCTAGGGGTTCGGTGAGTCGGCCTCAGGGGTTCGGCGGACCCTCCGCCGCGGATGTCGAGACACACCTGACTCATTGTGTAAATAAAAACTTCTCCATATCGGCGTGTTATGGATACGGCAACAGTAGAAGTCACACTGATTTGCAGGTGTGTAAATTGTTGTGAGTTTATGCACTGTGTTTGTTTTGTTCTTTGAACAAGGTAATGTTCATGCATGGTTCATTTTGTGCACCGGTAAAAAAACCATATAACTTTGTCTTGAATTTGGAAAAAAAAAAAGATATATATTTTTTACTGAAGAAGGGTTCGGTGAATGCACATATGAAACTGGTGGGGTTCGGTACCTGCAACAAGGTTAAGAACCACTGAGCTAAAGTTTGTTTAAAAAAATAACTGTGCCTGGAACAAAGCTGTTCCTTTACCGAAATGGTCTGCATCTTGGGACCCTAAGCCTCCGACCAGACGGGAGGACCTGGTACTCACCATAAAGAGGGTGGGAGGCTTCTGCTCTAATTGACTTGGCAATCTGCTGTACCTGCCGAGTGGACAGGGACTCCAAACTCAGCTTAGGCTCACCAATAAGTCGATTAAACCACTTGATTATTTGGCTGGAGAAAAATCTACTTCCAAGTGGGCCGGACTGGTGAAATCACGCCACGATAACTTAAAAATAAAGACAACTTCAGATTGTTTTCTTTGTTTAAAAATAGAACAAGCACATTCTGAAATTGTACAAATTGTAATGTTGTTGTTTTTTTACACTTACATGTTGCGCTTAATAGTATTCTATATTTATGTCGTTATTTATATTTTCTGAATAAAATATGTGATCATGTTCATCAGTCAATTCATTGGTGTTGATTTTCAATCTATCAAGTTAAAAAAATTATATAAAAATCAAATTACAGTATGTTATTTATGTAGTTTGATCATTTTCCTCGACTGATGTTCTAACATCATGTGGTTAATTTTGTACACATATAGCATCATCTACAAAGATACAAATAATTGCTATTGCGACATTCAGTGGACACATTTAGAACAGCAGTTTCTTTCATTCAAAAATTGTAGGTTAATTTTTATACTTAGCAAACTCATCCCGCTGGCCGGATAAAACCTGATCCGGCCCTCGGGCCGTACGTTTGACACCCCTGGCATACAGTATCAGAGTAATCCTTAAAATTCTAAGTATTGTCAATAATGGTCCAAAGATCTTTATAGGATTGCTCAACAAGTTTGTCCCTTAATAATGGTTCCCTCATAAGTAATTCCAGCCTGCCTTCTAAAATCAATAATCATACACTGTATTGCCAAAAGTATTTGGCCACCCATCCAAATGATGAGAATCAGGTGCCCTAATCACTTGTATAAAATCAAGCACTTAGGCATGGAGACTGTTTCTACAAACATTTGGGAAAGAATGGGCCGCTCTCAGTGATTTCCAGCGTGGAACTGTCATAGGATGCCACCTGTGCAACAAATCCAGTCGTGAAATTTCCTCGCTCCTAAATATTCCAAAGTCAACTTTATTATAGGAAAAGTGAAGAGTTTGGGAACAACATCAACTCAGCCACCAAGTGGTAGGCCACGTAAACTGACAGAGAGGGGTCAGCGGACGCCAAAGTGCATAGTGCAAAGACTTTCTGCACAGTCGGTTGCTACAGAGCTCCAAACGTCATGTGACCTTCCAATTAGCCCACGTACAGTACGCAGAGAGCTTCATGGAATGGGTTTCCATGGCCGAGCAGCTGCGTCTAAGCCACACATCACCAAGTCCATCTGGCAATATGATGGACCAGTCTGGGTTTGGAGGTTGCCAGGAGACCGCTACATTTCGGACTGCATTTTGCCGAGTGGGAAATTTGGTGGAGGAGGAATTATGGTGTGGGGTTGGTTTTTCAGGAGTTGGGCTTGGCCCCTTAGTTCCAGTGAAAGGAACTTTGAATGCTCCAGGATACCAAAACATTTTGGACAATTCCATGGGATGGCACTTGAAGTTCATATGTGAGTCAAGGCAGGTGGCCAAATACTTTTGGCAATATAGTGCATCTTGTGTTTTTAGATTGTTGACTTGTAGATATAAAGCATCGCACCACTTGACAAAATCATCAACAATAGGCCCTGCAGGAGACGGACGAGTACTGTGTCGTCTGCATACTTAAAAATAGTCCGATTTTTAAAAGGGCTCTGACACATATTTGTGTGGAGAATAAAAAGTGTTGGCGAGAGCACACATCCTTGTGGGGAGCCAGTGGAGGAGCGCACTGTGTTTGATTAAAAAAAAACAAAAAAACATTCACTCTGGCTCTTTGCGCTCCGTTTGTTAAAAAGTCTAAAATCCAGCCCACAAGATTATAACTTAAGTTAAAATGTTCTAAGACGACAAATTAAAATGTGGCGTTGAATCCTATTAAAAGCAGATGGAAATATAACACATGAATGGAATATAATAGAAATGTCCAATAATGGCTTTTTTGCCGATCTCCGATATTGTCCAACTCTTAATTACCGATTCTGATATCAACCGATACCGATATATACAGTCGTGGAATTAACACATTATTATGCCTCATTTTGTTGTGATGCCCCGCTGGATGCATTAAACAATGTAACAAGGTTTTCCAAAATAAATCAACTCAAGTTATGGAAAAAAAATGCCAACATGGCACTGCCATATTTATTATTGATGTCACAAAGTGCATTATTTTTTTTAACATGCCTCAAAACAGCAGCTTGGAATTTGGGACATGTTCTCCCTGAGAGAGCATGAGGAGGCTAGGGTGTAGCGGGGGGTGTATATTGTAGCGTCCCGGAAGAGTTAGTGCTGCAAGGGGTTCTTGGTATTTGTTCTGTTGTGTTTATGTTGTGTTACGGTGCGGATGTTCTCACGAAATGTGTTTGTTTGGTGTGGGTTCACAGTGTGGCGCATATTTGTAACAATGTTAAAGTTGTGTATACGGACACCCTCAGTGTGACCTGTATGGCTGTTGACCAAGTATGCTTTGCATTCACTTGTGTGTGTGACAAGCCGTAGATATTATGTGACTGGGCCGGCACGCAAAGGCAGTGCCTTCAAGGTTTATTGGCGCTCTGTACTTCTCCCTACGTCCGTGTACACAGCGACGTTTTAAAAAGTCATACATTTAACTTTTTGAAACCGATACCGATAATTTTGAAACTGATACCGATAATTTCCGATATTACATTTTAAAGCATTTATCGGCCGATAATATCGGCAGTCCGATATTATCGGACTTCTCTAATATATAGTGTAATATATTGGGTAGGGTTCTAATCTTTTAATGGCTGTTAAGTAGAGAAGCGTGGATCTACGCTACGTAAACAACTTACACAATGTGCAATACATTTAAACAAATTCCGGTCCTTCAACAATTGATATTTCTTCAAAATCAAAATATATATTTATACTGTATATTACAGACCTGAGCAAATTAAGGCTTTTCAATCTGGCCCGCCAGACATTCCCAAATATTTATTTATTTTTTTAGATCTTTTAAGATGGAAAGTGTAGCTGCCATTATGATGTGCACTCATGTTTTCTAATGACCGTAAGACTTCAACTATACAAAGTATTTCAAATGGTTGGAATCTGCAGAGTCAACTTGTTTCTCCATTCGACTGGTACTTTAGTGCAGTGTTTTTCGACCTTTTTGGAGCCAAGGCACATTTGAAAAAATGCGGAGGCACACCACCAGCAGAAATCATTAAAAAAACGAAACTCAGTTGACAGTAAAAAGTCGTTCTTGCAATTGTTGGATATGACTTTAAACCATAACCAAGCATGCATCACTATAGCTCTTGTCTCAAAGTAGGTGTACTGTCACCACCTGACACATCACGCCCTGACTCATTTTGAGTTTTTTGCTGTTTTCCTGTGTGCAGTGTTTTAGTTCTTGTCTTGCGCTCCTATTTTGATGACTTTTTTTCTTTTTTGATATTTTCCTGTAGCAGTTTCATGTTTTCCTTTGAGCGATATTTCCTGCATCTACTTTGTTTTAGCAATCAATAAGATTTTAGTTGTTTTTATCCTTCTCTGCGGGGACATTGTCGATTGTCACGTCATGTTCGGGTGTACTTTGTGGACGCCGTCTTTGCTCCACAGTAAGTCTTTGCTGTCGTCCAGCATTCTGTTTTTGTTTACTTTGCAGCCAGTTCAGTTTTAGTTGCGTTCCGCATAGCCTTCCCTAAGCTTCAATTACTTTTCTTAGGGGCACTCACCTTTTGTTTATTTTTGGTTTAAGCATTAGATACCTTTTTACCTGCATGCTGCCTCCCGCTGTTTCCGACATCTACAAAGCAATTAGCTACCGGCTGCCACCTACTGATATGGAAGAGTATTACACGGTTACTCTGCCGAGCTCTAGACAGCACCGACACTCAACAACAACACATCATTTGCAAACTATAATTACTGGTTTGCAAACAATATTTTTAACCCAAATAGGTAAAATTAGATAACCTCCCACGGCACACCAGACTGTATCTCACGGCCGTCTTTTTTTAACCTACCGCCATCCATCTTTCTTTGATTCTCTCGCTCCGGTTCTGGTTCGAGTCCGGCGTCGCCCCCTGCAGCGCTGACCAGTACAAGCGGTCGGGCAAATAAATGGCCGGACTGAGTACACCGCGGAGTACGAGAGTTCATGCGAGGTGCCTCAGACGTCGGCCACAATCAAAGGTCCGGGATGACTAATCACCGGCACTGGCCCAATAACACCATGATTGATCGTCCCTCAGCCGCACACTGTCTGAGATAACATTGCTCAAAGTGTTCGAACATAATGTCAACACCGTGTCCCCCCTCATGGGGCCCCCGCTCTGCCCTCTACACCCAGAAACCCTATGATGGCCTTTGGCCTTTTCAGCATGTCCAGCTGCAAAATACAAGCCTCCCTGCAGTCTGCGTAACCCCGAGGTCGGGCAACAGTGGCACACTGCAGCACCAGCTGTTTACTGTAGGTCAGCCAGGGTCACCGTCAACATCCCTTTCAGAATGAAAATACATTTACCGGTTGATAAACAACAAGACGGAGGGAATTTACCGCAGTTATTGGTAATGGCAATGTCAACAGCCTTGGTATGAGGACAAAATTGCACCAACAAATTGCCTCTGTCTATGCCGTCAGTCGGGTTAAAAATGAGGTCTCCCCTATCAACGTTTGAGTCCGGTCCACCGCAGAGGCCGTTATTTGTGACAATATTTCTAATAATACAACGCACATGGTTCAGTTTAGCCCCTGGCTACCATTCAACATGGCTCCCGTCTGCCCGTTCTCTGGCTCTGTGATGTGACAAATGTTGTGTAATGGGAAGCAGAATACTTGTTAGGCCCCAAAACTATGCACCAGAGTAGGGTTGTACGGTATACTAGTAAAGTACCGCGATACTAATGAATCATAATCGTACTATAAGGCCTCTAAAAAGTACCGGTACTGGTTTTACTCGCAGACGAGCATGTTCGGCAGCGCACAGTCACTGAGTACTTACAAGCAGATACAGTGTGTAGACAGAAAAGGGAGAACGGACGCATTTTAGATAGATAGATAGATAGACAGATAGGTCTTTATTGACATTGCACAAGTATAACGAAACTTTGTTTTCAGCACAAACCCGTTCAAGATTAGACAAACAAACAGTGTACAGCAGGGGTCACCAACGTGGTGCCCGCGGGCACCAGGTAGCCCGTAAGGACCAGATGAGTAGCCCGCTGGCCTGTTCTAAAAATAGCTCAAATAGCAGTACTTACCAGTGAGCTGCCTCGATTTTTTAAATTGTATTTATTTACTAGCAAGCTGGTCTCGCTTTGCCCAACATTTTTAATTCTAAGAGAGACAAAATTCAAATAGAATTTGAAAATCCAAGAAAATATTTTAAAGACTTGGTCTTCACTTGTTTAAATAAATTCATTAATTTTTTTTACTTTGCTTCTTATAACTTTCAGAAAGACAATTTTAGAGATAAAATACAACCTTAAAAATGATTTCAGGATTTTTAAACATATATACCTTTTTAGCTTTTAAATTCCTTCCTCTTCTTTCCTGACAATTTAAATCAATGTTCAAGTAAATTTATTTTTTTTATTGTAAAGAATAATAAATACATTTTAATTTAATTCTTCATTTTGGCTTCTGTTTTTTCGACGAAGAATATTTGTGAAATATTTCTTCAAACTTATGATTAAAATTAAAAAAAAATATTCTGGCAAATCTAGAAAATCTGTAGAAACAAATTTAAATCTTATTTCAAAGTCTTTTGAATTTCTTTTAAAATTTTTGTTCTGGAAAATCTAGAAGAAATAATGATTTGTCTTTGTTAGAAATATAGCTTATATATAGATACATTTGTTATATATTCTAACAAAGTGCAGATTGGATTTTAACCTATTTAAAACATGTCATCAAAATTCTAAAATTAATCTTAATCAGGAAAAATTACTAATGATGTTCCATAAATTATTTTTTTTATTTTTTCAAAAAGATTCGAATTAGCTAGTTTTTCTCTTCTTTTTTTCGGTTGAATTTTGAATTTTAAAGAGTCAAAATTGAAGATAAACTATGTTTCAAAATTTAATTGTCATTTTTTTTTCGTGTTTTCTCCTCTTTTAAACCGTTCAATTAAGTGTAAATATCATTAATTGTTAATAATAACATAGAGTTAAAGGTAAATTGAGCAAATTGGCTATTTGTGGCAATTTATTTAAGTGTGTATCAAACTGGTAGCCCTTCGCATTAATCAGTACCCAAGAAGTAGCTCTTGGTTTCAAAAAGGTTGGTGACCCCTGGTGTACAGGGTTACAGAACAGGAACGCTGATGGGTCGCCACAAGGTGCCCTGTAAAAGATGGGGAAAAAGGTAAAACACTGGGGAAAGATGAGTAAAAAAATACAATCTAGACTGGGCTCCTAAGGGGGCCCAGTCTGGAGTGGGAAAAAACCTCCATAGCAAAGCACATATACATATTGCAACGTACATCTCGAGATATCTAGCGACAGAGGGGAGGGAGTGCGGGGTCATGATGTTAGGCCGCAGCTCTCAGGCGCTGACCATCCATTCATCACTCCTATGGGATTTGCGTCAAGGGCGTTGGTTTGGGGGGGGGCTGGGGTGTGTATGTGTGGCGTATATTTTTGTGGATGTTTGTTTGTGTGTAAGCCCGCAGTGTGTCTCTGTTCCGCGGCCTTGATGTTTGTGCAGTTGCTAGTCCAAAGTCAACAACAACACACTTGTTGTTGACTTTGGACTTGGATTTTGGCTTAAAAACTGACGATAAAGGTGAAGTTATAACACTGAAACACCGCCCTACAAAAGGTACTTTAAAACATGGCTTGCTAGCTAGCGGCTAACGTCCATCCGCAGTCAGCAGTGTTGTAGCTACTTCTAAATCACTAATCCTCGCCTCCATGGCGACAAATAAAGTATGTTTCTTACAAGTATCATCCCTGCAGGACGAGGAATAGCTAAACATGCTTCACTACACACCATAGGAGGAAACCATAGCTCACCGCTAACAGGCTGGCGCTCCTCAATAATACCGAATAATAATACATGGGATTTATATAGCGCTTTTCTAAGTACCCAAAGTCGCTTTACATGTAGACATGTAAACAATGTAAACAAACGCCATGGGTGGATCTACACATGACATCCACTGTAATGATACCAAGTACAAGAGCGTATCTAGTCGATACTACAATGATTACATTAATATTTTTGTATCATCACAAAATATTTTAAATTCATATTAAGTTTATAAACTCAGGAAATATGTCCCTGGACACATGAGGACCTAAAGTACGACCAATGTATGATTCTGTAACTACTTGGTATCAGATTGAACCTTCAATTTGTGGTATCATCCAAAACTAATGTAAAGTATCAAAAAACAGAAGAATACGTGATTATTACATTTTAACAGAAGGGTAGAAAGAATATGTTAAAGCAGAAAGTATCCAAAAATTAGGGTTGTACGGTATACCGGTACTAGTATAGTATCATGGTACTAATGAATCAAAAACTGTACTATACTCTGTTTGAAAAGTACCGGTTCCCGGGCATGATGGCACGTCATCACGTTGTTGGGTTTTACGAGCAGACGAGCATGTTCGGCGGCGCACAATCACAGAGTACTTACAAGCAGACACAGTGTGTAGACAGAAAAGGGAGAACGGACGCATTTTGGCTTGAAAACTAACGATAAAGGTGAAGTTATAACACTGAAACGCCCTCAGGAAGAGATGCATGAAGACATGGCTAGCTAGCTTGCAGCTAAAGCCAGCAGTGTTTTAGCTACTTCTAAATCACTAATCCTCGTTTCCATGGCGACAAATAAAGTGAGTTTCTTACAAGTATCATCCCTGCAGGACGAGGAATAGCTAAACATGCTTCACTAACAAAAGCTAGCGCGCCTGAATGTAAACAAATGCCATGAGTGGATCTACACCTGACATCCACTGTAATGATAACAAGTACAACAGGGTATCTAGTCGATACTACAATGATTACATGGATATTTTTTATCATCACAAAATCTTTTTTCCTTTTTTTAAATTATATTATGTGTAAAAACTCAGGAAATATGTCCCTGGAGACATGAGGACTTTGAATATGACCAATGTATGATCCTGTAACTACTTGGTATCGGATTGATACCCACATTTGTTGTATCAAGTATCCAAACAACAGAAGAATAAGTGATTATTACATTTTGACAGAAGTGTAGATAGAACATGTTAAAGGAGAAAATAACCAGATATTAACAGTAAATGAACAAATATAATAATATTGCATTTTCTTCCGCTTGTCCTTCATAATTTTGACAAAATAACAGAATGATAAATGACACAATATGTTACTGCATATGTCAGTAGAAAAAATATGAGCCGTTGTTCACTTACCTACTAATAAAAGACAAGTTGTCTTGTATGTTCACTATTTTATTTAAGGAGAAAATTGTTCTCGATTGCGATAAGAAACGTATGTTTAATGTACCGTAAGATTTTTTGTTAAAGCCAATAATGCCTTTTTTTTTTTTGTGGTCCCCTTTATTTAGAAAAGTATCGAAAAGTATCGAAATACATTTTGGTACCGGTACCAAGATATTGGTATCGGGACAACCCTACACAAGAGTATAAAAATGTTTCCCGTATCCACGGACTGAAGGCTATAAGTACCGATGGATATGAGATAGTTTTTTGATTGATTGAGACTTTTTTTAGTAGGTTGCACAGTGAAGTACATATTCCGTACAATTGACCACTAAATGGTAACACCCGAATAAGTTTTTCAACTTGTTTAAGTCGGGGTCCACTTAAATTGATTCATGATACAGATATATACTATCATATATACTATCATCATAATACAGTCATCACACAAGATAATCACATGCAACACATGGTGTAGCGTGTACACACACCTGGCAAGATGTCATTGGGTGTATGTGTGTGTTGATATGTATGAGCCAAGCCCTCATGACTTGTGTGTTTTGTAGCCTCTGTGCGTGCATGCAAAGTTTTTACGACCGAGAGTATGTGTAATGCATCGGAGTGCTTATTATTACCTTGGCATTGTGCTGTTTGTTTGTGGCCATGAGCTTCTTCCTCGATACCAGATGATTCTCTCTGATCACAGGCTTGCATGCTAAGCAGCAGGACGGAGTGGAAGCCAGCCAGGACCGGTACGACAATTTTGGAAGAGCTAGCGTTTACCCAGCTGCATGTCAAAATCCGTAAAACAACAAAAGACGGCATGGATGTGAACTTGTTTTAGTAGTAAAGACTTTTTAGCACAGTGCTGTGAAACTTAAATTGCGTAGTAAAACACGCATGTATGTGGTTTCCTGGACTCTGAAAGGCCTCGTTCACAATGCAGGTCAATTCCGATTTTTTTGCCCTTGTGCGACCCGTATCGGAATTTTTTTATGTGAGTGTGAATAGTGCAATTACGAATTCTTCATATCTGACCCAGGCCTCTTTCATATATGGAAATCAATCGTATATATATATATATATATATATATATATATATATATATATATATATATATATATATATATATATATATATATATATATATATATATATATATATATATATATATATATATGTATATATATATATGTATATATATATATATATATATATATATATATATATATATATATATATATATATATATATATATATATATATATATATATATATATATATATATATATATACTACCGTTCAAAAGTTTGGGGTCACCCAAACAATTTTGTGGAATAGCCTTCATTTCTAAAAACAAGAATAGACTGTCGAGTTTCAGATGAAAGTTCTCTTTTTCTGGCCATTTTGAGCGTTTAATTGACCCCACAAATGTGATGCTCCAGAAACTCAATCTGCTCAAAGGAAGGTCAGTTTTGTAGCTTCTGTAACGAGCAAAACTGTTTTCAGATGTGTGAACATGATGGCACAAGGGTTTTCTAATCATCAATTAGCCTTCTGAGCCAATGAGCAAACACATTGTACCATTAGAACACTGGAGTGATAGTTGCTGGAAATGGGCCTCTATACACCTATGTAGATATTGCACCAAAAACCAGAAATTTGCAGCTAGAATAGTCATTTACCACATTAGCAATGTATAGAGTGTATTTCTTTAAAGTTAAGACTAGTTTAAAGTTATCTTCATTGAAAAGTACAGTGCTTTTCCTTCAAAAATAAGGACATTTCAATGTGACCCCAAACTTTTGAACGGTAGTGTATATATATATATATATATATATATATATATATATATATATATATATATATATATATATATATATATATATATATATATATATATATCAAACTAAAATGTAGCTGTTTGGCCACAATACCCAGCAATATGTTTGGAAGAGAAAAGGTGAGGCCTTTAATCCCAGGAACACCAAGCCCACCGTCAAGCATGGTGGTGGTAGTATTATGCTCTGGGCCTGTTTTGCTGCCAATGGAACTGGTGCTTTAAATGGGACAATGAAAAAGGAGGATTACCTCCAAATTCTTCAGGACAACCTAAACTCATCAACCCGGATGTTGGGTCTTGGGCGCAGTTGGGTGTTCCAACAGGACAATGACCTCAAACACAAATCAAAAGTGGTAAAGGAATGGCTAAATCAGGCTAGAATTAAGGTTTTAGAATGGCCTTCCCAAAGTCCTGATTTAAACGTGTGGACAATGCTGAAGAAACAAGTCCATGTCAGAAAACCAACACATTTAGCTGAAATGCACCAATTTTGTCAAGAGGAGTGGTCAAAAATTGTACCAGAAGCTTGTGGATGGCTACCAAAAGCACCTTATTGCAGTAAAACTTGCCAAAGGACATGTAAGCAAATATTTGGACGTAACAAACCCAGCAGATTTGGTCACATTTTCAGTAGACCCATAATAAATTCATAAAAGAACCAAACTTTATGAATGTTTTTTGTGACTAACATGTGCTACAATCACTCTATCACAGAAAAATAAGAATTGTAGAAATTATTGGAAAGTCAAGACAGCCATGACATTATGTTCTTTACAAGTGTATGTCAACTTTTGATCGTGACTGTAAATATATATACAGTACAGGCCAAAAATGTGGACACACGTTCTCATTCACAACACAACTGATGGTCCCAACCCCATTGATAAAGCACGAAATTCCACTAATCAACCCTGGTAAGGCACACCTGTTAAGTGAAAACCATTTCAGGCGACTACCTATGGAAGCTCATCAAGAGAATGCCAAGAGTGTGCAAAGCAGTAATCAGAGCAAAGGGTGGCTATTTTGAAGAAACTGGAATATAAAACATGTTTTCAGTTATATCACCTTTTGTTTTTGTTAAGTACATAACTCCACATGTGTTCATTCATAGTTTTGATGCCTTCAGTGATAATCTACAATGTAAATAGTCATGAAAATAAAGAAAACCCATTGAATGAGAAGGTGTGTCCAAACTGTATATGAGGTGTAAAAATTTTTTTTTTCCAGATTTATAATGATTCGTATCCCGATTTAAAAAATTCAAAACTCAATTTATTTAAAATTATTGTTGTTTTTTTGTTTTTTTCATCCATCCATCTTCTTCCGCTTATCCGAGGTCGGGTCGCGGGGGCAGCAGCCTAAGCAGGGAAGCCCAGATTTCCCTCTCCCCAGCCACTTCGTCCAGCTCCTACCGGGGGATCCCGAGGCGTTCCCAGGCCAGCCGGGAGACATAGTCTTCCCAACGTGTACTGGGTCTTCCCCGTGGTACGTGGTACGTGTCCTAAACACCTCCCTAGGGAGGCGTTCAGGTGGCATCCTGACCAGATGCCCGAACCACCTCATCTGGCTCCTCTCCATGTGTTTTTTTAATTTTTTTTATCATAATTGCTACAAATGATGACGAAGGATGACAATGACACCCTCCAGTTTCAGATGGGTCAGTACCTATTGGTACCCATCCGTGGTGGGTTGCTCTTCGTCGTCACCAATGAAACCGCCATGACTTCACTTTAGATGGTAGATAAGAGATGATACATCGCAAATAAAAATCAAACTGTCATTACATCACTTCAACTGATCAGATCTCTTTCCAAACCCATGCGAGGTTTGAAGCTCGCGGTCTGATAATGACTAGACGTCGATACCGACACCAATATCGTCTACTCGAGGTGGAAAATCTAACAGTAGTAACTTTCCTTCCTGAATTTTATTTTGGTGGTTCTCGGCACTGGGAAGGACATGACTGCACTGACTGCAACGTACAAAGGCTCAGGACTAAATTTGGCCAAATGGTGGGGTCTATCAGAGGCATAGAGTCATGGAACAGGCTGCCAGCCCATGTCAGAAACCGTGACACCTATTTAGCATTTACAACTGCACTCAAACAGTGGTTGAAAAGTAATCAGTTATGCAAGCACAATTAGATTATTCACGTGTTTGTTTTGTTTGTTGTTTTGTCCATGGTCTGTGCTTATGGTATGCTCGTAATGTCTTGTGATTTATGTATTTTTTTGTACCATGACCTGTTGAATGTACACTGTATTAACCTGCCTTAGGACAACGGATGAAAATTAGCTATTGTGCTAACTCCGGCATATTTACGTTGTTGCTCTATGTCAGGTCTGGGCAATTATTTTGACTCGGGGAGCCACATTTAGAGAAAAGAATGTGTCTGGGGGCCGGTATACCTATTTTTAGGAACACTAATACAAAACCTCACAATAATGTCTGATTGAATGCTTAAAAACGTTATGACAGACCTTACAAAAACGTAATGGAATTTTAAATTTTTCTATGAACGATAAAACACTGAATATTGACAAAATATGAATGTCAAACCCCCTTTCGATCGACATATTTTACAATCAAGTGAAACCCAACAAAAATACAACAAACGGTGAAATATGAACGCGAAGGGTACAAAATAAACCCACCTACAATCTGATACATCTGATATTTGCTGAATTTCCCCCAGGGATCAATAAAGTACTTTCTATTGTATTCTATATATCACTAAGCTTTAGAACTTTGTTGTGAAAATCTCCTTCCGCGTCTGTGGAAACGCTTCCCGCCCACACTGCTTGGTGCCTCGTCTGAGCTGCTGTGACGTAGATTACCATAGTAACTAATTCATACTTGCCAACCTTGAGACCTCCAATTTCGGGAGGTGGGGGGTGGGGGCGGGGGGCATAGTTGGGGGCGTGGTTATTTACAGCTAGAATTCACCAACTCGAGTATTTCATATATATTTTATATATATATATATATATATATATATATATATATATATATATATATATATATATATATATATATATATATATATATATATGTATATGTATGAAATACTTGACTTTCAGTGAATTCTAACTATATATATATATTTATTTTATTTACAAAGAAAAAAAAACAACAACTTGAATTTCAGTGTTCCGGTGGCTATCCATTAGATGGCAGTATTGTCCTGTTCAACTTCTCCGTTCATGATGAGTATATCATTTCGGCCGCCATGTCTGTAATTTCCTCGTTCTTCTGCTTCGTCTCCTTGTTGTGTGCGCAGTTGTGCACTCTATAAAAGCCCTAGATGTTATGACGTCTTTGGGCAGGCAAGCTGTTTATATTGTGGGAAAGCGGACGTGAGAACAGGCTGTCCCCACTCAGTCTCAGGTCCGCATTGAGCTGGAGGGGGCGGGCCAGATTGAAAAGCTCAACGGGCTGCATGTGGCCCCCGGGCCATAATTTGCCCAGGTCTACTCTATGTTGATGAATATGCATCGTCCTAATTCAAATAAATAAATACATGTGACCCTGAGTTGCACGGGTGTGCGAGGGCCCGTTCAACGCTGCTTGCGGCTTTCATTTTGGTTTAAATTTGCAGATTTTTCATGGGGTCTCGTGGGCCGGATGAAATATCTGGGAGTTCGACACCTGCGTTTCAGAATGATCCCCTTAGTACCGCTCGTACTCCGACCAAAACTTGTCCATTATACCCTTTTAGCCTGCAATGTTTTGTCAATGCGGTAGTAGCCCTCAAAGGTACCGTTTTCTTATTCACTTTATGTCACATTTTTACAGTTTGGGAACATAACTGTACCTTTATGGCCCTGAAAATGGTGCAAATAGTTACATTATCGTTTATTAATTGGCCATGTGGGTTACATTAGTGCAGATTGCGCCTTGTGGGGACCGGCATGGACTCCTACTGTATCCCAGTTTCCTGTACCGAGCCAGCATGTCGTCATTAAAAGGCCAGAAATGTAAAGCAATATTCCTGAAACGTCATTTCGAGGCTTCTAACCAGACGGGCGCTTGTTTACACTCGGGAATGGCTTAATGGTGTGAAAAGGGGTGGGCAAGGTTTGCTTTGCTTGCGTATCGTCCAACAGCTACACCCTTTGTCCTTTTTTGACTGATGGAGACAGACCAACCCCACCTACAGGCACGGAGGGTTATTTCCCACTCACTCACGCGTGGAAAGAATGTGTTTGTTTACCTTCGCTGGTGCGTTCAAGTGCAACCTTTTGGCCCCGGTTGCTTTGGTTTCTGCTATACCTAATAAGACGTGTACGACCTTGACAGGGAACAGCAGAGAAGAGTTGACAGAAGAGTTGCTAATGTCTGCTCCTTTCACGTCAACGTTCTCTGAAGGCAACTATCTGAAGTTCCCATGTTGTTTCATGTTTGTTTATTGGTTCTCCTGCCTGACTCAAGGCAGATACGGCGGGCGACGTCATCGTTTCGCCGCAGGGCTCTGACTTGTCTGTGCACTTGGCGTTACGTCATCAGCGTTTGAAGGAAGCAAGTGAAGCGTGTGTTGCCAAGCTGACCGTCACAACATCAGTCGGTGGAATTGTCTTACCATTTATTCTAAAAGTATCGGAACATTCTTCCCTGTGTGGGAGACATTGATCACAATGCAGAGTAATAATAGAGCGGGAACCATCAGGTTGTACACCTTTTGCTATCGTTTGAGGGTGATTTCATGTAATCGTCTTTGATTGTGACCCCAAAAACCTTCAGAATGAGACCATGTCTACATTAAGCCGGATAACTCCTTAAACGAATAATTATTTAGCCTAAGCCCCGTTTCAGCCACACTAAACCATCACTTAAAGGCCTACTGAAATGATTGTTTTTGTTTAAACGGGGATAGCAGATCCATTCTATGTGTCATACTTGATCATTTCGCGATATTGCCCTATTTTTGCTGAAAGGATTTAGTAGAGAACATCGACGATAAAGTTCGCAACTTTTGGTCGCTGATAAAAAAAGCCTTGCCTGTACCGGAAGTAGCGTGACGTCGCAGGTTGAAAGGCTCCTCACATTTCCCCATTGTTTACACCAGCAGCGAGAGCGATTCGGACCGAGAAAGCGACGATTACCCCATTAATTTGAGCGAGGATGAAAGATTCGTGGATGAGGAACGTAAGAGTGAAGGACTAGAGTGCAATGCAGGACGCATCTTTTTTCACTCTGACCGTAACTTAGGTACAAGGGCTCATTAGATTCCACACTTTCTCCTTTTTCTATTGTGGATCGCGGATTTGTATTTTAAACCACCTCGGATACTATATCCTCTTGAAAATGAGAGTCGAGAATGCAAAATGGATATTCACAGTGACTTTTATCCCCACGACAATACATCGGTGAAGCACTTTAGCTACAGAGCTAACGTGATAGTATCGTGCTTAAATGCAGATAGAAACAAAAGAAATAAGCCCCTGACTGGAAGGATAGACAGAAGATCAACAATACTACTATCAGGAGACACCGAACCAAACACTGGACCTGTAACTACACGGTTAATGCTGTGCCGCCTGTCGAAGCCTACCAATGCTGTTGCTAACGACGCCATTGAAGCTAACTTAGCTACGGGACCTCGTCAGAGCTATGATAAAAACATTAGCGCTTCACCTACGCCAGCCCTCATCTGCTCATCAACACCCGTGCTCACCTGCGTTCCAGCGATCGACGGCGCGACGAAGGACTTCCCCCGATCATCGATGCGGTCGGCGGCTAGCGTCGGATAGCGCGTCTGCTATCCAAGTCAAAGTCCTCCTGGTTGTGTTGCTGCAGCCAGCCGCTAATACACCGATCCCACCTACAACTTTCTTCTTTGCAGTCTTCATTGTTCATTAAACAAATTGCAAAAGATTCACCAACACAGATGTGGAATTTTGCGATGAAAACAGAGCTGTTTGTATTGGGATGCAATGTGTCCCAATACTTCCGTTTCAACCATCGACGTCACGCGCAAACGACATCATACCTAGACCTTTTCAAGCGGAAGTTTTGCGGGAAATTTAAAATTGCACTTTATAAGTTAACCCGGCCGTATTGGCATGTGTTGCAATGTTAAGATTTCATCATTGATATATAAACTATCAGACTGCGTTGCGTGGTCGGTAGTAGTGGCTTTCAGTAGGCCTTTAAGGTCCCCCTCCTTGAATTATTTTTTTACACAGATAAGTGTGCCGTGCATTTCTTGAATCTTCGGCTCTTAGCTCTGTATGGACTCTTTGATCGTCTACAAACTGAGTTCGGAGACGAAGTGAAGTCAGAAAGAATGCGCCACAGCCAGCCTCTTAACAACCGGAGCTAACCCCTAGAAAGATGGAGGCGGGTCATCCAGACATGCCCGTTTTTCTCCTTCTTCTACATGTACAGCTTGTCGAAATCACACATGAATACCTTAAGAGAAAGCGATTGCTGCTATTTGGGATACAACACTTCTCAGACGGCAAGAGAACGTCCAAATGTCCTGGTCAGCTGTGATTCTACTTACCGAAAATACTTTGTCCATTTGTCGAAGGGGGAGACAACGAGAATGCGGGCTCCCGTAGATTTGATAAAAAAAGGTAGTGCGTGCTTTGTATTACCTGGCCGACGAGTGAAGACTACGAAAAACAGTGAATGTATTTGGACTGGCAAAGCAGACTGTATCAGTTATTGTTCGCCACGTATGTCTCGGAGTCAACGTCTAGGTCCAGAGTATATAAAGTCACCAAAAATGAATGGAGAATGAAGGTGAAGGCAAAAGAGTGAGGAGTGTCCTGACCAGATATCTAGATCCCTAGATTAATTGTTGTAAAATTGGATTTATCACATTGTTTACTTGGTAGCTCAGGTGTGATTTACTACAATAGGGCCCCACATCACATTGGATTCCAGTTAATTGAAATTCCACAACACTGGATATTGTTCAGATAAGTTAAATTTAAGAACTTGCACACAAAGCAACACTGGAGGTGACTATGACGTGCGCATTTTCTGTGCACACATCCTAGGTTGCGGAGGGTGAAGGGGGTCTTAAACGACCATTGTGTGGACAAGGATAAGGTTAGGTGGGATTTACCCTGGATAACCTTAGTGTAGAAGGGGCCTGAGAGTACTGATTTGTCTCAATATGTGATAAACTAACAGGCATGGCAGTAATTCAAGAACCAGACTAGCCTATGCAGCGTTCACACGGCAGTTGTGCGTATGCGTTCACATGTGGAACAAGAATTTGACAGCATCGTGCAAGATGTGGCACACATTCCACACTATTTGGACAGTTACATGAAATACGGGTTAGTGTTTACTCGAACAAGCATGATAACAAAAACGCTTTAAATCAATGAAATGAATCAATGCAAATTTGATTTATTTATAGACTTACTGCTGTAATTTAAGATAGTGAAATGTATACTTATTGATAAAATATAGTATATTGTATTTAATTCACCCGATTGGTACGTTGAAAACATGATCATATTGATTTTGGTTTGAATAATTGTAAATCGTTTTGCCTTATGTAATTTTCCATCCATCCATTCATTTTCTACCGCTTGTCCCTTACGGGGTCGCGGGGGGTGCTGGAGCCTAACCCAGCTGTGCACCCTAGATTTTGTTTTGCATAGTTGTGATTTGTTTTGTCTTTCTTTTTTTTGGTTTATGTAATTGTAGGTTGTTTGGTCTTCGGTCATTTGTAATTGTTTGTAGTTTTTTTTGTCTGAAAGTGTTTTGCACTTCAATGCCACCATAAGTTCTAGGGGTGGTGAATTTATTTTTTTTTTCATCCAAATCAAAATGTTCATTTATTTGAATTCTAAATCTGTTTATAATAGACAAGAATCGATTTAAAAAAAATGGATTAAAACCACAACTATTCTTGATATCAATTGTATTATTGTTATTATCATTGATAATGTTGCTTTTATACATTTTGGGGTTTCCTTTATTTTAGCATTGTATTTAAAACGTATTGTATATGCATCCTAATTTATTTAAAAACTTATATACTTATGGATTGTAAAGATGGGATTGGGTTGCAGTTGGGGTTGGTCTATTTTCTTTAATTAGATAGATTATCAATCTGTGATTTGTGTAACATACAATCGAACATCATTAGCCAAAAGGTTGTATTACAATTTATATACCAAATAAAATATTACAAGAATTGTGTGGAATGGTGAATCAATTCTGAATTGAATAGACGCCCCAAGAATAACATGCCCAAAAATTCCCACTGGACGAGGTTCTTCATGGACTTTAAGGCCCTGTCTACATTTAGCCGGATAACTCCTTAAACAAATAATTATTTAGCCGAAGACCTGTGTCGGCCACACTAAACCATCGTCCCCCTCCTTGGATAATTTTTTACATAGTATATTTCTTGAATCTCCGGCTCTTAGCTTTTTATGGGCTCATTAATCGTTTACAAACTGAGTTCGGTATCGTAATGCGTGATTGCAGCTATTTGGGATACAACATTGGATAGAAGTTGAGTGACGGTTTTGGATAAGGCCTGGAAGAACGGCAGCCTGGTGGGTTTGTCACTGAGTGTGTTGTGCCAGAGGAACTTTCTAATGTCCAGGTCAGCTGTGATTCTACTTAGCGAAACTCTTCGTCCATTTGTTGAAGGGGAGACAACGAGAATGCGGGCTCCCGGGGACAAGGGAGTACTACGAAAAACAGCGAATGCATTTGGACTATCAGTTATTGTCCACAATGTATGTCGAGCGATTACTCAACGTCTGGTTTTGTACTCAATGACTATTGTGAAGCCATGAAGTGGTTGCATCCATCAAGCACAGTGTCCTGACCAGATATCTAGATGCCTAGATTTATTGTGGTAAAATGTTATTTATCACATTGTTTACTTTCACACGTCCATTAAAGATATGATTCATGTATGATGGCTCAGGTGTGATTCACTACAATAGTCTACCAGCTGCGCATGGGATGGTCTCCTGCTGGCCCCGCTATTGACTGGACTCTCACTATTATGTTAGATCCACTATGGACTGGACTCTCACTATTATGTTAGATCCACTATTGACTGGACTCTCACTATTATGTTAGATCCACTATTGACTGGACTCTCACTATTATGTTAGATCCACTATGGACTGGACTCTCACTATTATGTTAGATCCACTATGGACTGGACTCTCACTATTATGTTAGATCCACTATGGACTGGACTCTCACTATTATGTTAGATCCACTATTGACTGGACTCTCACTATTATGTTAGATCCACTATGGACTGGACTCTCACTATTATGTTAGATCCACTATGGACTGGACTCTCACTATTATGTTAGATCCACTATGGACTGGACTCTCACTATTATGTTAGATCCACTATGGACTGGACTCTCACTATTATGTTAGATCCACTATGGACTGGACTCTCACAATATTATGCTAGACCCAATCGACGTCCATTGCACCGGTCTCCCCTAGACAGATGTCCCCTAGACCTAGACATCTGTGGTCTTCTCCAAGGTTCCTCATTGTCATCCCACTGGGTTGAGTTTTTCCTTGCCCTGATGTGGGCTCTGAACCGAGGATGTGGTTGTGGCTGGTGCAGCCCTTTGAGACACTTGTGATTTAGGGCTATATAAGTAAACATTCATCAAAAATGATTCCCGAGCACGGCCACCGCTGCTGCCCACTGCTCCCCTCACCTCCCAGGGGGGTGAACAAGGGAATGGGTCAAATGCAGAGGACAAATTTCACCACACCTAGTGTGTGTGTGGCAATCATTGGTACTTTAACTTTAACTTTAACTTTAACCTTTAAGCCGTTTTTGCATACTTTTGCAAACCAAACAAACAAAACGCAATGAGAGCCTTGGTAGAAGTAAAGATAGAAACGCCTGCACTTCCTGTCAGGACAATTGATACTCTGTTATTATGTCAGTTGGCATGTGTCATTTACCAACTCCGGATTGATTTTTTTTTTTTTTTTTTTTTTCCGTTATACTGATAATGAAGTACTTGAAGTGATTGTGTCAACATTTGCTAGCACAGGGGTCGGCAACCCAAAATGTTGAAAGAGCCATTTTGGAGCAAAAATACAAAAACAAATTTGTCTGGAGCCGCAACAAAATAAAAGCCATATTACATAGTGTCTTGAGATATACATTGAATTGAGATGACTTACAGGAAACTAAATGAGCTCAAATATAGCTACAAATGAGGCATAATGGTGCAATATGTACATATAGCTAGCCTAAATAGCATGTTAGCATCGATTAGCTTGCAGTCATGCAGTGACCAAATATGTCTGATTAGCACTCCACACAAGTCAATAACATCAACAAAACTCACCTTTGTGCATTCACGCACAACGTTAAAAGTTTGGTGGACAAAATGAGACAGAAAAAGAAGACGTCCTAGAAAGTCGGAGAAAGTTATATATGTAAACAAACTAAGGTGAGTTCAAGGACCGCCAAAATTAGTAGGACAAAACGGCGCTGGCCAAATACTCGAATCAGTGAAGCATGTTTAATATACAGTGTGCTTTATAACAAACAATTAGGGAGGTTTGTGTCATGTTTGTCCTCCTACAAAAACCATATTAAAACAAAAAATATATATTTTTTCCCCTCATCTATTTCCATTTTTCATACATTTTTTAAAAAGCTTCAGAGAGCCACTAGGGTGGCGCTAAAGAGCCGCGGGTTGCCGACCCCTGTGCTAGCACAATAGAGCTATTCACAGACACCGAGAGTACAACCAAAAAAAAGGAATGAAGGGTCGTGGAGACGTGCTGTTTCATGTTTTGTAGGGTTTTGGTCATTTTTACATTTTTTGATGTGGAACACTGGGGCCGTTGCCAACAAAGTGGCTAATTTTCAGCATGGTGTTGTCAAGTGTTTAGTGACTTTTCCCAGTTACCGACGTCCCTGTGGACTTCCCACAACACACACACACACGGGTCTGTCACCCATGGCGATGTGAGTGATCTCTGTATGGACGCTGCTGAGCAGCACAGGGGGGGCATCTGGTCTTTTTCCCCTCTCAGTTGCTGAAATGTAAACACCCCAGTTGCCTGGATTTGCCAAATGAGCACCTGGTATTTCAAAGTGGACTCTTTTTTTTTTTTTTTTTTTTTTTTTTTTTTTTTTTTTTTTTTTTTTTCATGTCGGGGTGGGGGCAAAGCTGCTCTGCATTATGTAGACTTCCACACAAACAGGGCTGTTGCACACTCGCCATTCTTCACCAGCAAACATATCACGGCCCCAGGGGGTGTGTGGGGGGGGGGGGTGCGGGGCTATGTGAGGCAGGCCCACACATGCACGTGTCCCACGTTCACACAAGTACTGCAAGGAGCCCGCCGCTAAAACCTATTCTTTTAGTGCACTTAGTCATATTCTCACCTGGCCTTGTTTAGTCTGTATGTAATGTAATGGTATATGCGGGGATTACTGCGGTGCATTACAGTGGTGTGGTGTGTGTCAGGACTCTCCGTCCCGGTCCCTGCGGGCTGCTTGTGATTTGCCATCAGAACAGTTAGCCGGAGCTTAGCCAGAGCACCCGACCCCTCGTACCGATAATGTGAGAAAAAAAATGGGGGTCAACCCAGGTTATATCCATTGTACAACTTTGGAGTACGACTTGTTATTTCAGTTGAAAAAAGTGCGCGCCCGTATAAAATCCTTAAAATATATATCGCTGACAGAAATGTGTCTATTTCAATCAACATTTTAAAACAGTAATTGTGAAATAGGATATAGAACATTGACAATTTACACATTCACACACACACATAAACACACAGTACGTGTGTGTATGTATGTATATATATATATATATATATATATATATATATATATATATATATATATATATATATATATATATATATATATATATATATATATATATATATAAACACACTATGTCATGGCTGTCTTAAATTTCCAATGATTTCTACAACTCTTATTTTTTTGTGATAGAGTGATTGGAGCACATACTTGTTGGTTACAAAAAAACATTCATGAAGTTTGGTTCTTTTTAGGAATTTGTTATGGGTCTACTGAAAATGTGAGCAAATCTGCCGGGTCAAAAGTATACATACAGCAACGTTAATATTTGGATACATGTCCTTTGGCAAGTTTTACTGCAATAAGGCGCTTTTGGTAGCCATCCACAAGCTTCTGATTTAATTTTTGACCACTCCTCTTGACAAAATTAGTACAGTTCAGCTAAATGTGTTGGTTTTCTGACATGGACTTGTTTCTTCAGCATTGTCCACACGTTTAAGTCAGGACTTTGGAAAAGGCCATTCTAAAACCTTAAATCTAGCCTGATTTAGCCATTCCTGTACCACTTTTGACGTGTGTGTGCGGTCATTGTCCTGTTGGAACACCCAACTGCGCCCAAGACCCAACCTCTGGGCTGATGATTTTAGGTTGTCCTAGAGGTGGGAATCTTTGAGTACCTCACGATTCGATTACGATTCAGGAGCTACGATTCGATTAAAATCGATTATTGAAGCATCTTTAATTTATGTATATTGATGCAGTTTTACATTTATTTTTGTTTCACTAAATAAGTGTTTATCACTTGTAACTTTAAAAAAACAATTCATTTGGAACAATAAATTAATACATTATTCACACATTTATTAAATTAATAAGAATGTGTGCAAAACAGGAACATAAAGGAGCTGGTTGGAACCCTTGTAAAGTGGCTCGTTGGAGTCAGCCACATTTTAGAACTGCCTGCTTTACTTTATTTACAATAAATGCATTGATTATCGATTATTGACGTTTACTAATCGATTTTATGATTGTCCATGTCAGAATTGTGATGCATATAAATATCGATTATTTCCCCCCACCTCTAGTTCTAGTGTATTTGGGATCTGCATAAGTCCTGAAAATGTGAACTCAAACCACGGGGCCATCGCGGAGATACTTATAAAATAATCTTGCCTTCCTTCATACTTCCTCTAGACTTGCCGTTTGGAATTTGCCCAATTTGTGACTTTTTTCCCAGTTGTGAAGTCAGCAGATATCTCCTTATATAGAAGAGTTTCACACGAATCCGCCATAGTCGCTCCTTTTTCTCTATTCTGTTGTTTTGGGGCTCGCACATGCATTCTCCTCAGTTGCCATTTGTAATGCAAAGTAGCGTATAGTTCAAACTTATATCTGTCAGTAGACTCCATATGGAAGCGCTAAAAAACTGGATAAAGGGGAGAAGACGCAGTCGAAGTGGAGGCACGTGAATAAGACCGCCCACAAAACGAGCAAACACATTCCAACGGTTTGTCAGCTCCCATTGTCGGTTCTGTCTCTCAGATTGTTTATGATTTCACCTTGCAGAGTGGAAAGCTTCTCCGAAATGTTATCCAATTTGCGATTCATTTCTGAGAACGCCAAAGTCTGAGTACTCACAGCTCTTTCCCGTCTCGACGGGCGATGTTTGCGGTCAGAAAGCAGCTTGAAAACGGTCTAATCTATGCAAAATGTTGACCTAAGAACTAGAGATGTCCGATAATGGCTTTTTTGCCGATATCTGATATTCCGATATTGTCCAACTCTTAATTACTGATTCCGATATCAACCGATACCGATATATACAGTCGTGGAATTAACACATTATTATGCATAATTTTGTAGTGATGCCCCGATGGATGCATTAAACAATGTAATCAATCAATCAATGTTTATTTATATAGCCCTAAATCACAAGTGTCTCAAAGGGCTGTAACAAGGTTTTCCAAAATAAATCAACTCAAGTTATGGAAAAAAAATGCCAACATGGCACTGCCATATTTATTATTGAACAGTAGCTTGGAATTTGGGACATGCTCTCCCTGAGAGAGCATGAGGAGGTTGAGGTGGGTGGGGAGGGTAGGGGGTGCCAGGGGGGTGTATATTGTAGCGTCCCGGAAGAGTTAGTGCTGCAAGGGGTTCTGGGTATTTGTTCTGTTGTGTTTATGTTGTGTTACGGTGCGGATGTTCTCCCGAAATGTGTTTGTCATTCTTGTTTGGTGTGGGTTCACAGTGTGGCGCATATTTGTAACAGTGTTCAAGTTGTTTATACGGCCACCCTCAGTGTGACCTGTATGGCTGTTGACCAAGTATGTGTTGCATTCACTTGTGTGTGTGAAAAGCCGTAGATATTATGTGACTGGGCCGGCACGCAAAGGCAGTGCCTTTAAGGTTTATCAAGGTCCGTGTACCACCCCGTACAGCGGCGTTTTAAAAAGTCATATCTTTTGCTTTTTTAAATTGATACCGATAATTTCCGATATTACATTTTAAAGCATTTATCGGACATCTCTACTAAGAACCACCATTGCACAACAACTTTTTGGAAAAAGGTTCTGCTGTACCACATGTCTTTGATAAAATGAGGAATTAAAATTCAGGAGGTTTATCTCAAGCTTTATCTTTTCGCTTATTCGTAACGCTTTACCATATATAAATACAAAGCTGCAGCATGCTAGATAAATAAATACATAAAAATACCCCATAGACAACATCACCATTTGGCCCAGGGAGCCGTTTACTCATCACCCTTACATCTTCCTAAAAATGGAAAATGCGGTCATGTCGCTTTCAGAGTTGTGATTTGTGGTCTGTTGCTTTTGGGTCTGATTCACGTCCATGTGATAACAGTCTGTCATGCTACTGCATGCCTCATCTTTGACAGTGAGTGCTGAACACTGGCCGTCTGTCAGCAGCACCCGCTGACACTTCCTGGCCCACGCCCTCCCAAACCTGACTGAGGCGTCATTGGTCCAAAAGTCAAGGGGCTCCTTTTTGGATTCCTACAGACATTCCAGGCCATCAGCAGACTGGAAGAAGAAGGGTTTTTTTTGTGTGTGTGCAAGATTATGACTGATTTGGCTGTAATCGTGTTCATACACATGTTTGCCTGCTTCATTTCAAAATGCACATGGGGTGCCCCGCCTGTTGGTTGGCTAGCAAGGTACTGACAAAGCTGTGTTGAATCCGGAACAAAACCAAGAACGTGTTTAAACTTACCAAACGACACGTCGCCATATATTTATCCTCACACTGGCGCTGGTAACATCGTGACGACTTGATGCACTTACGCAGAAATGTTGTGTTATGATCTTGGAGTAGAATTGGAACTTGGTATGTGTGTCTGGGTATGACAAATGTGTTTGTACTATCAAATCAAGAACAGTCATTATTTTTATTAGAAAGTTTACAAATACACCATACATACCACAAGGGGTTGAGTGGCAACGGTTTGGGGGTACGTGTGCGTGTCATATTCCATGGGGTTTTTGAGGGCGTCTTTCACTGCACTGGTTGCGCTGGGGTGTTTACCAAGGCCTTTGCAGAGGAAGTCGATTGTAGATAAGGATTGTTTTTGGTTTTGGTTTTTAACTTTTAACTGTTTTATCTGTTTTAAATGTTTTAACTGCTTTTTATCAAACAAATTGTTCTTAGGGTAATTTGTATTTGCTTTTTCAATGTGTATTTTACTTCTGTTTTAAATGTTATTTTTTAGTCTGTCCTTTGCCTCTATTTCTTTGTGGTGTACAGCCCTGTGTGTCATGATCCGTGGTCCGGATCATGTTTAGTTTAGTTATGTTCTGTTAATTTTGGACTTCCTTAGTTCCTGGTTGCACTTCCTTGTTTGTTTTGTCACCATGGTTACTCATTATGTTCACCTGCCGCTGGTTTTCCGGACATGCACCTGTTGCTAATCAGAGACTTCTATTTAAGCCTGTCTTTTCCGGTCACTCGGTGTGGCTTCATTGTTTTGCTTCGTGCAACCTGTCAGCGTAAAGTTTTGTGAGTATTACTGGTTTCAAGTCCATGCTAAGTTTAGCTTCTTTGTTTCCTGCGCTAAGTTTTAGCCTTAGCTTCCGCGTGCGATCGGCACGCATCCGTTTTGCTTGTCTTGTGTTTTTGGATGATTTATGATCAATAAATCATTCCTACCTTCACGTCTTGGTCCGGAGCCGCCAGTGTGCATTGGGAGAAGAACCGCGCAGCAAGCGTAAACCCCCACGTGACACTTTGTTCTTCAACTGTGGTTGTTTTTAAAGGGCTTTATAAATAAAGTTGGTATGGTATGGTATGGTTCGGCGAGCAAACCAACTTCAATGGTTTGTCAGCTCTGATTGTCCATTCTGGCTCTCAAATTGATCATTATTTCGCCTGGCAGAGTGGAAAGCTTCTCCGGTATGTTATCCTATTCGCGATTCATTTCCAAGGTTGCCAAAAGTCTGAGTACTCGGCCATCGCGACGGGCGATGTGTCTGGGTCAAGCGTGAACACTGCTAACAACACTGCGTCTAATCCTGGTAGTACTGTACCGGAATCATTTTGGCACCTGCTGCTGTCAAAACGTGTTCCGGGGACTCCTTGACGACACCGGAGACTTAGGAGGATGTCTCGTATACAGTTTCTCTCGCAAGTAGCTGATTGATTGATTGAAACTTTTATTAGTAGATTGCACAGTACAGTACAGTAAATATTCTGTACAATTGACCACTAAATTGTAACACCCGAATACGTTTTTTAACTTGTCTAAGTCGGAGTCCACGTTAATCAATTCATGGTAAGCTCTCCTGTGTTCTAATAATAAATTGAGTAATCAAACAAGAGTCAAAGTATTTCGTATCTTTTGTGATAACCGGGTAGCCAGTCGACGATATCTTTTCAAACACTCGTCTGTTTTGCGATGGACATCCATTCATCTTCCTCTTCACCTTCTTCCTGATGCGCAACCATTTTATTGTTTCAGCCGGTCGGTGGTTTTCCGGAGCACACGGCGTTCTCGGTAGTTCAACCCTTTTGATCGCTGGAATGACGAGAAAGAAGCCCATGGCTACTTTCAATATGCTTCAAGTTAAAGTTAAAGTACCAATGATTGTCACTCACACACTAGGTGTGGTGAAATTACCCTCTGCATTTGACCCATCACCCTTGATCACCCCCTGGGAGGTGAGGGGAGCAGTGAGCAGCAGCTGTGGCTGCGCCCGGGAATCATTTTGGGGATTTAACCAATTCCAACTCTTGATGCTGAGTGCCAAGCAGGGAGGTAATGGGTCCTATTTTTATAGTCTTTGGTATGACTCGGCCGGGGTTTGAACTCAGGACTTACCGATCTCAGGGCGGACACTCTAACCACAAGGGGGCGTGGCCTGGGCGTTAATTGCGATGTAGCAAAATAAATGTTTTTGTCTATTTTTAGTAGGAAATCCATGCAACTCTTGTTACATGAGGCCCCTGGTCTTTTCAGTTTGCCATTGACTTGTTTCCTTTTTATTATTCAGTCTTGGCCTTGTTCCTTTTGGAACATTTACATCTTGGCTCCATTTCAAACTCAAGGTTGTGAGACATCCCCTGTTTGACTTCCATTACTCCTCCATGCCTTCCCGTTGTATCCTTTTGCCCTTCCTTATTCTTCCGTTCATCACAACTTTGGCAAAACCGTGGTTCCCTCCTATGCGCTGGGGGCAAAGGTGTTCTAGATTAAAAAGAAACTTGCAAATTGAATTCACACTTGATGAAACAAACAGATTTGCATGAGTCTATCCATCTGAGATGGGGGTTGGGGGGCTGGGGGGGTGCATGACCAGCTCCAGGCTAGGAGTTGTCCCACCTCTGAACTGTGTAATGTACTAAACTAATTACTAGGCCGTAATTGGAGAAATGTGTCACCGAGTTTGAGGTGAGGTGATGTCAAGTGGTGTGACCCCGGTCCAAAAAAAGGTGGCAGTTCTTTGCTAATAAGTCTAAACTGGGTTGCCGCAATTAAGCATAACCTGTATAAGTTTATATCCGGGTACCTTAACCAGAACACCAAATTAGTATTAAATGTCATCTTACTTTTGATTTTAATCATATTTAATAGTTACGACTCTGACGTAAATAAAAAAATAAATATCAATGAATGAAATAAAATGAATATAAATGCATTTTAGCAAAATGCAATTATAATTTGGAAAAGTTTGGACACGCCTTCTCATTCAATGGATTGTCTTTATTTTCATGACTATTTACATTGTAGATTGTCACTGAAGGCATCGGAACTATGAATGAACACATGTGGAGTTATGTACTTTACAACAAAAAGGTGAAATAACTGAAAACATGTTTTATATTCTAGTTTCTTCAAAATAGCCACCTTTTGCTCTGATTGCTTTTTCGCACACTCTTGGCATTCTCTTGATGAGCTTCAAGAGGTAGTCACCTGAAATGGTTTTGGTGTGCTTGAAGCTCATCGAGAGAATGCCGAGAGTGTGCAAAGCAGTAATCAGAGCAAAGGGTGGCTATTTTGAAGGAACTAGAATATAAAACATGTTTTCAGTTATTTCACCTTTTTTTTTTGTTAACTACATAACTCCACATGTGTTCATTCAAAGTTTTAGATGGATAGATAGTACTTTATTGATTGAGTTCCCTCAGGAAAATTTAAATGCTTTTTGATGCCTTCAGTGACAATCTACAACGTAAATATTCATGAAAATAAAGAAAACCCATTGAATGAAGAGAAGGTGTGTCCAAACTTTTGGCCTGTACTGTATATGTTTCTTAAATAACCTGTCAACAAAACTAAAGTGCAAATGAAAGATCGGCTCCACCACTTTAGTCATATTTTTTGCACTTGAAGCAGCACTAAGTAACTTTTCAACCTTCATAAAAAAATTTTTTAGAACTTTTGCAATGATACGTGGACTTACAACTAGTTGAATGACACCTGTGTCGTGGCCTGAGGGGGTCTGTATCGCTCTCACTGGCACTTAGCAACATTGAAGGAACTACACAAAAACTACAAATGTGCTGACTTGCTTTACGGCGTACGTCACTACCCCTTTCCCCCATTCGTTAAAAAGATGGAAGTCAATGCGAACGCCTTCTAAAGAAGAAGAAAAAGAACGCCTAAGTGCAATTGCTGCTATCATGGCTGAGGTTCCGAAGCAACCAAAGAAACGAAAAGTTTTGTCTGAGGAGACAAAAAAAGAAAAAGGGAGGCAATATGGATAAAAGGACAGTCAAGGATCAACATTGGCCCGGCTTTCACTTGCTGGTATTAGCTCAAAGATGAAGAATTTCAGACCGATGCTGCCTTGGCTCTGTTCCTGCTTTACCAGTAAGTGACTTTCGATGCTCAAATCAGAATGATAATGCTAATGTTAGCCATCAGAAATTTTACGTGGTAGCAATGAAT
The DNA here is from genome assembly GCF_033978785.1 of Entelurus aequoreus. NCBI lineage: Eukaryota > Metazoa > Chordata > Actinopteri > Syngnathiformes > Syngnathidae > Entelurus > Entelurus aequoreus. The sequence continues at coordinate 16,965,982 of NC_084749.1, read as the reverse complement.
AGCCACCACACTACTTCCTTCGAAAAGACCTGCATCTGCCCTGATACATTCTTGATTAACGTGGACCCCGACTTAAACAAGTTGAAAAACGCATTCGGGTGTTACCATTTAGTGGTCAATTGTACGGAATATGTTCTGTACTGTGCAATCTACTAATAAAAGTTTCAATCAATCAATAAATCAATGGTAGTAGCGTCATGTTTGTAGTGCAATCCAAGATCATTTCTTGACAGTGTCCGCTATTTGAACATCAGCATAGCCATTAGAGACGTCATACTTGTGCCAATATTACAGTGGACACCACGTCAGTATGACTACCCAAATGCGCTAGTCCTCATGGGAAATGTGGTCTTTCTTCTGGCAAACCGCTTCGGTCCATTGGCGGCACCAAAATCAACCAAAACTAAAAGTTCTTAAAGGCCTACTGAAACCCACTACTACCGACCACGCAGTCTGATAGTTTATATATCAATGATGAAATCTTAACATTGCAACACATGCCAATACGGCCGGGTTAACTTATAAAGTGCAATTTTAAATTTCCTGCTAAACTTCCGGTTGAAAACGCCTTTGGATGATGACGTATGCGCGTGACGTAGCCAGTGAAACAGGAGTATCGGTAGCCCATTGAAGCCAATACAAAAAGCTCTGTTTTCATTTCATAATTCCACAGTATTCTGGACATCTGTGTTGGTGAATCTTTTGCAATTTGTTTAATGAACAATGGAGATGGCAAAGAAGAAAGTTGTAGGTGGGATCGGTGTATTAGCGGCTGGCTGTAGCAACACAACAAGAAGGACTTACATGGATAGCAGACGCGCCAGCCGATGCTAGCCGCCAACCGCATCTGCGTTGGGGTGAAGTCCTTCGTCGTGCCGTCGATCGCTGGAACGCAGGTGAGCACGGGTGTTGATGAGCAGATGAGGGCTGGCTGGCGTAGGTGGAGCGCTAATGTTTTTATCATAGCTCTGTGAGGTCCGGTTGCTAAGTTGCTAAGTTAGCCTTAGCGTCGTTAGCAACAGCATTGTTAAGCTTTGCCAGGCTGAGAATTATTAACCGTGTAATTACATGTCCATGGTTTAATAGTATTGTTGATCTTCTGTCTATCCTTCCAGTCAGGGATTTATTTATTGTGTTTCTATCTGCATTTGAGCCCGATGCTATCACGTCAGCTCAGTAGCTAAAGAGCTTCGTCGATGTATTGTCGTGGAGATAAAAGTCACTGTGAATGTCCATTTCGCGTTCTCGACTCTCATTTTCAAGAGGATATAGTATCCGAGGTGGTTTAAAATACAAATCCGTGATCCACAATAGAAAAAGGAGAGAGTGTGGAATTCAATGAGCCAGCTTGTACCGAAGTTACGGTCAGAGCGAAAAAAGATATGTCTTTCACTGCATTCTAGTCCGTTACTCTAACGTTCCTCATCCACAAATCTTTCATTCTCGCTCAAATTAATTAAGTTAAGTTAAGTTAAAGTACCAATTATTGTCACACACTGTGGTGAAATTTGTCCTCTGCATTTGACCCATCCCCTTGATCACCCCCTGGGAGGTGAGGGGAGCAGTGGGCAGCAGCGTAGCCGCGCCCGGGAATCATTTTTTGGTGATTTAACCCCCAATTCCAACCCTTGATGCTGAGTGCCAAGCAGGGAGGTAATGGGTCCCATTTTTATAGTCTTTGGTATGACCCGGCCAGGATTTGAATGGGGTAATCGTCGCTTTCTCGGTCCGAATAGCTCTAGCTGCGTTGAAAACAATAGGAAAATATGAGGAAGTGAACAACTGACAACGTCACGCTACTTCCGGTAGGGGCAAGGCTTTTTTTTAATCAGAGACCAAAAGTTGCGAACCTTATCGTCGTCGTTCTATACTAAATCCTTTCAGCAAAAATATGGCAATATCGCAAAATGATCAAGTATGACACATAGAATGGACCTGCTCTCCCCGTTTAAATAAAAACATTTCATTTCAGTAGGCCTTTAAGTGTGTCTTTAAAAAATGTCTCTATGACTTTAGCTCCGGACCTTTTTCTTCTGTTTGTTTGAGATCGTCATTACTGCCACAAGTGGTGAAAAAGTGTGTTACAACTGAGTACCGCTGCGGCCCATATGGACCACAGCTGACAAACATATATTTTTTCGGGGCTAAGGAACATTGGTTTATTCCGTTTCCAGCCTTATTGCTTTTAGCGTCATTGTCAAACGGCTTATATTAGGGTTGTTTTCTGTATCATGGTGGCCATAAAGCATCCCCTGCGGTTTCTGAAGCCATATTGTGAAGACAGCTGTGCGTTCACAATCTATTACCTCGCCTTTTTCATCAAATTACGTTTCGTCACATTACATCAACCTTAAATTTGGAGTGAAACGCCGAGGCAATGAACAGTTTTAAACCGTCGTCTCCTGCTGTTTCACTCAGGCAACGCATACGATGATGTCGAGTGCGTCTACTCTGGTTTTGTCGTTACGGTCGCCGACGGAGGTCAATAGACTGCAATCAGTTGGGCATCAGCAACCGCGGATAAAGCCTCCTCTCTCTCTCTCGGAGGGCCAAATGTGGGCAGACTGGCTGACGCGTTTCCTCCCTCTTGTTGTGCCTTCAGCTATTTAGCAGATAGAGGTCTCATCCCAGCAGGAATGTCACACCCTATTGACAATGTGGCTTCTGTCAGCTGCTGCTGCGGGACCCTTCCTTCCTTCCTTCCTTCCGTCTCGTCCTTGTTTTCCGCACCGGGGTCTTGGAGGGGCTTCTTCCAGTTGTTAAAGGAAAAGCCGGATGACCGGCGATCAGTCAAGGGATGTGTGCCCAGGAGTGTAAGGCGGTCTGGTTTGTTGGTCGGGCTGAGGGAGGACATTGTTGCAGTTTGAGAGGTGTGGTGTAGGGCTGGGGCGATATGGACGGAAAAGTATACATGTTAACTTAAACTGGATATTCGATGTATATCTCGATATATTTTCCGGTGAAAGTATACATATATTCATTTTTGAGCGATATTCACTGAAATTGAAGTGAATGACAACTGTACCGTAAACAGTCAATGGCACTTTTTTTAACCCAGTTAGTCAAGATGGGTATTAACTGCACAGAAAATAAACTGTTTAAGTAGCACAGAATTATACGGAGCCCCTAAAGCAGTGGTTTTTAACCTTGTTGGAGGTACCGAACCCCACCAGTTTCATATGCGCATTCACCGAACCCTCCTTTAGTGAAAAATAAAATGTTGTTTTTTTTCAAATTCAAAACAAAATTATATGTTTTTGGTAACACTTTAGTATGGGAAACATATTCTAAGTAACAAGGACTTAATTTACAGTTTTTTGGACACTAGGAGAACATATTATAAGTAACAAAGACTTAATTTAGAGTAATTTGGTTAGGGTTAGAGGGTTAGGGCCAGGGTGAGAGGGTTAGGGTTATAATAAGGCCATGCCGAATAAGGCATTAATAAGTACTTAATAATGACTAGTTAAGAGCCAATATGTTACTAATTTGCATGTTAATAAGCAACTAATTAATGGTGAATATGTTCCACATACTAAAGTGTTACCATGTTTTATTACTGGTGCACAAAATGAACCGTGCATGAACATCACCTTGTTCAAACAACAAAACCATACAGTGCATAAACTCACAACAAATTACACACCTGCAAATCAGTCTGACTTCTGCTGTTGCCGTATCCGTAATACGCCGATAGGGAGAAGTTTTTATTTACACGATGAGTCGGGTGTGTCTTGTCCTCCGCCGAACCCCTGAGCCCGACTCACCGAAGCCCTAGGGTTCGATCGAACCCAGGTTACATACATTTTTTGCGAGATCTCGCAAAACATTTTTTTCCCTCCTGTCACTTTAGGGCTCCGTAGAATTACATAACATGAATAAAAATACAAAAATAAATAACATAAATAAATGATAAATGGGTTATACTTGTATAGCGCTTTTCTACCTTCAAGGTACTCAAAGCGCTTTGACAGTATTTCCACATTCACCCATTCACACACACATTCACACACTGATGGCGGGAGCTGCCATGCAAGGCGCTAACCAGCAGCCATCAGGAGCAAGGGTGAAGTGTCTTGCCCAAGGACACAACGGACGTGACTAGGATGGTAGAAGGTGGGGATTGAACCCCAGTAACCAGCAACCTAGCTGTGCAAATAATGCAAAATGTATCAAACTCGGAAACATATTTATATACATTTTTTTATGTCATTGCCTGAAATAATTGAATAATTCATTTTCATGAACGATAAAACTTAAAATATTTGTATGCACGCACGACACTTAAGGGCTTTAGCATATCAATATGTTATGGAATGGACCAAGCAAACGTGTCAATGTACTAATATGATCCACTTTAAAAAACTCAAAGTGTTTACAAAGTAGAAGGCAGAGGAATGCTGATAAAAAAAATGACATCATCTGTCAAATATTCAGTAAATTATGTGAACCATACTGTTAACTGCCTATTCATGTGAACTGTATTGATATTTATGTATTAATTAATTCATTGTGGTTGCGTTCAAGATCGCAAAAGTAAGTGAACAATTATGTAAAAAAAATTATTCCAGACATATTAGAATGTAAAAGTGTAAACATGTAACTGAAAACATGTCCGAAACACCACTTTGTTGTATTTTATTTTATTACTCCTTTGCTGTTGTTGTTGTTTGGTTGTCTTTTTTTTAACACGTCCGAAATAAATATTTACCATTTTATTGTGACCGGAGCGCGTTACTATTTTGAAGAACAGCAAGGGGCTGATTTGCCATTCGAGTGTTTTGAGTTACGAGTTCAGTCACGGAACCAATTAAACTCGTAAATAGAGGTATTACCGCATTAACAAATTATGCAGGAGGAAACAAAAAGTGTTTTGCTTTCAAAAAGTTCCACTTTCACAGCTAATGTCTAATGCCCGTTCTTTTACCCGACAACACTATTTTTAAGCGGTTTTAAGTTGAAGACTGTGTCCGAAAGCGACCTCTTAATCCCACATTGAGCTTGTTTTTTTTTCTGCACAGGGCAATAACTGCAAGCTGGTTGTATCTATTAGTTAATCCAGTGTAAAACCTGACACACCTTTAAATAAGCCAAAATGCACTATTGTTGTTCTAAAGTAGGGCAATGTGGAATCCCTTGACTAACACTGTCATAAAATATCTCTCATCGCAGACATGTGTTCCTTCCTGCAAGGGAAAGGCCACATCCTTTCCTGCAAGTGAGACACGCGCTGCGAGGAAGGTGACCGTGTCGCTTCCTGCGTGCGCGAGTGTGAGCGTGCACGCATCCACCGAGAAGATTAAAGGTACGTTTGCACGGGTTTATTTGAAATGGCACGGCAGTAAGCCATCGGTATATTTTTATAATCAATGGCTATGGCACAAGCTACCGTATTGTCTGCGGGATGCAAGCCGCACTTAAATTTTAGAAGGAAAACATTTATTTTTTATATATTAGCCTCACTGGACTATAAGCCTCTAAGTCAGGGGTGTCAAACTCAAATACAGAGTGGGCCAAAATTTAAAATTTAACAAAGTTGCGGGCCAAGGTTGAACAAATTAACCTTTTAATAGGGACCCAAACAAGTTTTGCATTGAATATTGAACAAGCAAGGCTTATATAACTTTACACAGGCCTGGCCCTAACCACTCTGGCGCCCTAGGCAATATTTTAGGTGCCCCCCCCCCCCCCCCCCCCCCCCCCCCCCCCACAAGAAACCGAATAGCTTTGTCTTTGACCTTTTTTTTTTTACTTAAAGAAAGCAAATTAACATATTCTATGAAAATGTTATGTTATGATTATCTTTAACCGAATCACAGCAGTGCTCAAATTAAAAAACAGCATTCCCTCTCA
>NC_084749.1:16929608-16960109 GCF_033978785.1 Entelurus aequoreus | reverse complement strand
TGTGATATAGTTCTTTATTGTCTGTAATGCAATTAAAAAAACAAAAATGTCATACATTCTGGATACATAACACATCAACTGAAATATTACCAAGCCTTTTATTATTTTAATATCGCTGATTATGGCATACAGCTTAAGAAAACTCAAAAATCCTATCTCAAAAAATTAGAATATTTCCTCAGACCAAGTAAAAAAAAAAAAAGATTTATAACAACAAAACAAAATCAAACATTTGAAAATGTCAATTAATGCACTCAGTACTTGGTTGGGAATCATTTTGCACGGATTATTGCATCAATGCGGCGTGGCATGGAGGCAATCAGCCTGTGGCATTGCTGAGGTGTTATGGATGCCCAGGATGCTTCAACAGCGGCCTTTAGCTCATTTGCATTATTGGGTCTGGTGTCTTTCAGCTTCTTCTTCACAATACCCCACAAATTCTCTGTGGGGTTCAGGTCAGGGGAGTTGGCAGGCCAATCGAGGACAGTAATGCCATGGTCAGTACACCAGTTACTGGTGGTTTTGGCACTGTGGGCAGGTGCCAGATCATGCTGGAAAATGATCATCATCTCCATAGAGCTGTTCAACAGATGGAAGCATGTAGTGAAGAAAAATCCATAATTTAGCGGCACTGTTTTATAAACCGCAGGGTCCATAGCGAAGGGAAAAAAAATAGTGGCTTATAGTCCGGAATTTACAGTCATAGAGCATGTGTGGGCACATTTTTTGCCTCCAAGGGCCAAAGTGAAAATGTGTCAATGGGCCGCGGACTGACAAGAGCAATTTTAAGAATGAAACATACGTGTGTGTAAATGTAAATAATTAAGTTCATTTAATTAGTGCAAATGACAATGATGGATGGCAAGGAGTCAGCCCTGTGGACATGACATCAATGATTGTGTGAGCTTTAGGGGTGTCTCGACACAAATTATTCACTTCAGATTTGACCAATCTTGGAGCCTTGGCTATTGCAGATACCATAATAATTCGATTTGATATCAGCAGGAATCATACATTAAGTCATTTTGTAGTGTGGAATCATATAAAAGGTTTGATTAATTGAAATTACTCAGAAAAACTATGAAAAACACTAAACTATTTATTAATAACCGTCTGGAATGGACTTAAGCTGTTTTTAAGTTGAAGTGGAGTGGTAATCGGTTAATAATCCGATTTGATATCAGCAGGAATCATACTTTATGTTATTTTGTAGTGTGCAATCATAGAAAAGGTTTGATCAAGGGAAATTACTCAGAAAAACTATGAAAAACACTAACCTATTTATTATTAACCGTCTGGAATGGACTTAAGCTGTTTTTAAGTTGAAGTGGAGTGGTAATTGGTTTGTCATTTTTTAAATAAAACATTACCTTATGACATATTTATGTCGTTTTTAAAATAAAATGAACTTGTACATTTTTAATTCGTCAAGTTAAGCTCATGACGTAGTAAATTGCTTGATGCGGACACGTTTGTTTCTGGATATTTTCTAATACGATTCTGCCTTGGAGACTTTGTATGTGTAAGTAATATGCAACTGTAATGATTTGATACTTGTCTATATTGACAACTGTTCAATTCAGGACACTTGTTACGCATTTCTAGCTCGTGTGCTATTGTGTGCTTAGCTGCTGGGTAGCTGCTAGCTTCTAGTAGCCTATAGCCTACCACGTTTACCTTTGCTTTGTGTTATTAGGAGGATGTGGAAGTTGCCTCCTAGCAGCTCCACTGTCAGACACGGCACAGGAGCCAAGCGTGCAGGTTTTATAAACATAGGTTTTTAATAGAGATGTCCGATATTATCGGCCGATAAATGCTTTAAAATGTAATATAGGAAATTATCGGTATCGTTTTCTTTTTTTATTGGTATCGTTTTTTTATTTTTTATTTTTATTTTTATTTTTTTTAATTAAATCAACATAAAAAACACAAGATACACTTACAATTAGTACACCAACCCAAAAAACCTCCCTCCCCCATTTACACTCATTCACACAAAAGGGTTGTTTCTTTCTGTTATTAATATTGTGGTTCCTACATTATATATCAATATACATCAATACAGTCTGCAAGGGATACAGTCCGTAAGCACACATGATTGTGCGTGCTGCTTGTCCACTAATAGTACCAACCTTTAACAGTTAATTTTACTCATTTTCATTAATTACTAGTTTTTATGTAACTGTAACTATTGTTTTACTTTCTTTTTTATTCAATAATTTTTTTTAAATTCTTTTATCTTATTTTATTTTTTTATTTTTTTAAAAAAGGACCTTATCTTCACCATACCTGGTTTTCCAAATTAGGCATAATAATGTGTTAATTCCACGACTGTATATATTGGTATCGGTTGATATCGGTATCGGTAATTAAAGAGTTGGACAATATCGGAATATCGGATATCGGCAAAAAGCCATCATCGGACATCCCTAGTTTTTAACAAAAGTTTCTCCAGCAGAACGCGACCTTTCAGTCACGTCCGTATCCTCTCTCTCTCCTTCTGCTCCCGGCCGCTTACTGTTAGAGACAACAGAGTACCACCTGTGAAATCTAATCGCCTGTCAGCTGTGTCCCGCCGTCAGCACTGCCACGCCCCCCCGTCCGTCCGTCCGTCCGATGGTGCTCTGTCCTCAGCACCTTGGACAGAGGCGGTGACCTTTGCTCCTGCAGGCAGTTATGAAAAAGATTTCCACAAACGCGCTGCAGAACTGCTTGTTTTAGAGATTGTACAATATATACAAACCAATATGATCCCATCCTTTTGCACTGGTATCGATATCTGATATCAATATCGGCGTGAGCTTGAAAGAGGTCAGTATGAATATGTAGTGCGTTTTGGCACCCCCTGTAATAAACATTTTTTTTCTGAAATGTATTATCAAATCTTTTATTTTTTTTTATTGAAAAGCATAATTGGAAAGACAAAGAGTACTTATTTATATAACTTCATAACCGGCCCCAGTCGGCGTGGTAGAAAAAAGGGCTCATGCTAATTACTTAAATTGAGAAATTATTGAGAATGGCGTTCTAGAAGGAACTAAATTAGACGGAATTAAATTGGAGAAGGGGGAAAATAGTTAATTAGTTTAATAGGACCGGGGAGATGGGGAATGGATTTTGCAGTGGGTTACATACAGATACACACATGGGGGGAGCTAATCTGGCAAATTGAAAGCTGCTCCGAGGGAGAGGTAGTATGAGTGTTGTACATGGATGGCCTTTAATCCCTCAAATGTAAAAAAATATATATATTTTTGGGGGGATCCTGAGATTCCCTCTCCTCCTTCCACCGCTTGATTAAAGTTGCACCCGACACACAAGCCCGAGAAGAAGATCCAATTAAGTTGGTGAGCAAAAGGTTAATTCTTGCTTTAATTATTGTAGATCTTCATTATATGACTGATAATTCTATTTGGTGACATTCATCGTGTTTTGGTATGTGTGGTAGAGATGTCCGATAATGGCTTTTTTGACGATATCCGATATTGTCCAACTCTTAATTGCAGATTCCGATATCAACCGATACCGATATATACAGTCGTGGAATTAACACATTATTATGCCTAATTGTGTTGTGATGCCCCGCTGGATGCATTAAACAATGTAACAAGGTTTTCCAAAATAAATGAACTCAAGTTATGGAAAAAAAAAGTGCCTACATGGCACTGCCATATTTATTATTGAAGTCACAAAGTGCATTATTTTTTTTTTTAACATGCCTCAAAACAGCAGCTTGGAATTTGAGACATGCTCTCCCTGAGAGAGCATGAGGAGGTTGAGGTTGGGGGGTAAGGTGTAGCGGGGGGTGTATATTGTAGCGTCCCGGAAGAGTTAGTGCTGCAAGGGGTTCTGGGTATAGATATTATCGGCCGATATATGCTTTAAAATGTAATATCGGAAATTATCGGTATCGGTTTTTCCAGTATCGGTATCTGTTTTTTTTTCTTTATTTTTTAAAATGTTTTATTAAATCAACATAAAAAACACAAGATACACTTACAATTAGTGCACCAACCCAAAAAACCTCCCTCCCCCATTTACACTCATTCACACAAAAGGGTTGTTTCTTACTGTTATTAATATTCTGGTTCCTACATTATATATCAATATATATCAATACAGTCTGCAAGGGATACAGTCCGTAAGCACACACGATTGTGCGTGCTGCTGGTCCACTAATAGTACTAACCTTTAACAGTTAATTTTACTCGTTTTCATTAATTACCAGTTTCTATGTAACTGTTTTTATATTGTTTTACTTTCTTTTTTGTTCAAGTAAATGTTTTTAATTTATTTATCTTATTTTATTTTATTTTTTAAAAAAGGACCTTATCTTCACCATACCTGGTTGTCCAAATTAGGCATAATAATGTGTTAATTCCACAAATGTATATATCGGTATCGGTTGATATCGGTAATTAAGAGTTGGACAATATCGGAATATTGGATATCGGCAAAAAATCCAATATCGGACATCCCTAGTTCTGGGTATTTGTTCTGTTGTGTTTATGTTGTGTTACGGTGTGGATGTTCTCCCGGAATGTGTTTGTCATTCTTGTTTGGTGTGGGTTCACAGTGTGGCGCATATTTGTAACAGTGTTAAAGTTGTTTACACGGTCACCCCCAGTGTGACCTGTATGGCTGTTGACCAAGTATGCTTTGCATTCACTTGTGTGTGTGAAAAGCCGTAGATATTATGTGATTGGGCCAGCACGCAGGTTTATTAGCGCTCTGTACTTCTCCCTACGTCCGTGTACACAGCGGCGTTTTAAAAAGTCAGAAATTTTACTTTTTTGAAACCGATACCGATAATTTTGAAACCAATACAGATCATTTCCGATATTACATTTTAAAGCATTTATCGGCAGTCTGATATTATCGGACATCTCTAATGTGTGGGTATGGCTGGCCATCCTCCGCTCAACCCCCATAATGTTAGTGTGGCTTGAAAAGAATGTAAATGTATGACAATAGGATCATGGGTGCGGATCCCAGGGGGTGCTTCGAGGCCCGAGCACCCACGCGGGATTGATGGCAACTCTCAATCTTTAAAACCATTTTTGAAAAATCAATCTTCTTGTCGTTAATTTTGTGGCGAGTTTGGTATCCGTTTTACTTAATTAAAGAGTCACAAATCTTACGGTGTATATTTAACGAAGCCTAACCAAGAAATAATTGTGCCCGACAATGAATAAAGGACACAATCATCTGAATCGTCAACAGCCATACATGTCACACTAAGGGTGGCAGTATGAACAATGCCAACACTGTCATAAACCTGTGCCATATGTTGAAACCACTCTAAACAACGACAAACACATTTTGGAGGAATATTTGCTCACTGCAACACAACATGAACACAACAGAACACATTCTTAGAATTCCCTGCAGCACCAACTCGTCCGGGACGCTACAATATAAACAAACGCCATTGTAATGATACCACGTACAATAGCGTATCTAGTCGATACTACTATGATTACATTGTTTTTTTTAAATGTATATTATGTTTACAAACTCAGGACACATGAGGACTTTGATAATGACCGATGTATGATCCTGTAACTACTTGGTATCGAATTGATACCCAAATTTGTGGTATCATCCAAAACTAATGTAAAGTATCAAACAACAGAAGAAAAAGTGATTATTACATTTTAACAGAAGTGTAGATAGAACATGTTAAAAGGGAAAGTAAGCAGATATTAACAGTAAATGAACACGTAGATGAATAATTCATTTTCTACCACTTGTCCTTAATAATGTTGACAAAATAATAGAATGATAAATGACACAATATGTTACTGCATATGTCAGCAGACTAATTAGGAGCCTTTGTTTGTTTACTTACTACTAAAAGACAAGTTGTCTTGTATGTTCACTATTTTATTTAAGGACAAAAATGCAATAATAAACATATGTTTAATGTACCCTAAGATTTTTTGTTAAAATAAAGACAATAATGACATTTTTGTGGTCCCCTTTATTTAGAAAAGTACCAAAACCTACTCAGTGGCCTAGTGGTTAGAGTGTCCGCCCTGAGATCGGTAGGTTGTGAGTTCAAACCCCGTCCGAGTCATACCAGAGACTATAAAATTACCTTCCTGCTTGGCACTCAGCATCAAGGGTTGGAATTGGGGGTTAAGTCACCAAAAATGATTCCCAGGCGCGGCCACCGCTGCTGCTCACTGCTGCCCACTGCTCCCCTCACCTGCCAGGAGGTGAACAAGGGGATGGGTCAAATGCAGAGGACACATTTCACCACACCTAGTGTGTGTGTGTGACAATCATTTGGTACTTTAACTTAACTTAACTAAACAGACTCATGTTTCCCATCCATATAAATCACCAAAAATCATTCCCGGGCGCGGCCACCGCTGCTACCCACTGCTCCCCTCACCTCCCAGGAGGTCAAATGCAGAGGACAAATTTCACCACACCGAGTGTGTGTGTGACAATCATTGGTACTTTAACTTAACTTAACTTAACTTAACTTAACTTAACTTAACTTAACTTAAGTTAAGTTAACAGACTCATGTTTTCCATCCACATGAATCACCAAAAATTGTCCCCGGGCGCGGCCACGGCTGCTGCCCACTGCTCCCCTCACCTCCCAGGAGGTCAAATGCAGAGGACAAATTTCACCACACCTAGTGTGTGTGTGACAATCATTGGTACTTTAACTTAACTTAAGTTAACTTAACAGACTCATGTTTTCCATCCATATAAATCACCAAAAATGATTCCCGGGCGCGGCCACCGCTGCTGCCCACTGCTCCCCTCACCTCCCAGGAGGTCAAATGCAGAGGACACATTTCACCACACCGAGTGTGTGTGTGACAATCATTGGTACTTTAACTTAACTTAACTTAACAGACTCATCTTTTCCATCCACATGAATCACCAAAAATTGTCCCCGGGCGCGGCCACGGCTGCTGCCCACTGCTCCCCTCACCTCCCAGGAGGTCAAATGCAGAGGACAAATTTCACCACACCGAGTGTGTGTGTGACAATCATTGGTACTTTAACTTAACTTAATTTAACAGACTCATGTTGTCCATCCATATAAATCACCAAAAATAATTCCCAGGCGCGGCCACCGCTGCTACCCACTGCTCCCCTCACCTCCCAGGAGGTCAAATGCAGAGGACAAATTTCACCACACCTAGTGTGTGTGTGACAATCATTGGTACTTTAACTTAACTTAACAGACTCATGTTTTCCATCCATATAAATCACCAAAAATGATTCCCGGGCACGGCCACCGCTGCTGCCCACTGCTCCCCTCACCTCCCAGGAGGTCAAATGCAGAGGACACATTTCACCACACCTAGTGTGTATGTGACAATCATTGGTACTTTAACTTACCTTAACTTAACTTAACAGACTCATGTTTTCCATCCATATAAATCACCAAAAATGATTCCCGGGTGCGGCCACCGCTGCTGCCCACTGCTCCCCTCACCTCCCAGGAGGTGAACAAGGGGATGGGTGAAATGCAGAGGACACATTCCACCAGACCTAGTGTGTGTGTGACAATCATTGGTACTTTAACTTAACTTAACTTAACAGACTTATGTTTTCCGTCCATATAAGTCACCAAAAATGATTCCCGGGCGCGGCCACCGCTGCTGCCCACTGCCCCCCTCACCTCCCAGGAGGTCAAATGCAGAGGACAAATTTCATCACACCTAGTGTGTGTGTGTGACAATCATTGGTACTTTAACTTAACTTAACTTAACTTAACTTAACAGACTCATGTTTTCCATCCATCTCCGCGGCTCTGTCATTGAGCCGCCTTCAATGAGAGGCCGTGGTCGAAGCCTCGCCGAAGTCCCGTGTCACATGTCATTAACAAACGCACAATGTGGCGTGTGTTGCCTGTAGTTACCTCACAAACAAGAGAACCCGATGCCAGACATGGTCGGCGCTCTTTATGACCTCATTTCCCCCCCCCCCACCCCCCATCGGCTCGTTCGCCTCAGTCCGTCTCGCCACATCTGCTTCCAGTGACACCGATAGTTGTCCTAGAAAAATGCGAAATAAATAATTCAATGCAAATGCTCTTTATTAAATTCGCGGAATAAAGAAAAGAAAAAAGAAAAAAAGTGATGTGATGTTTATTTAATTTAGTGCTGAAGTGTGCTGACGTGCCAGGGAGAGGTTGGCAGAAGAAGAGTTCTTGATAAGAGGGTCTTTGTTGATGTGACACTCGTGTGATTGAGCCAATGCTGGAAATATGCGGCTGAAGGCATCCAACCATAACACATTATTTCACTGCTTTTAGCAGCTCCTCCAGTTTGGGTGCGGTGGCAGCGAGCCAGCCGAGTGTTGGGGAGGAGCCGGTCTCATGTTCCACTTTTACTGCTGCAAGTCTGCCAGCTTTCTGTGTCTAAGATAACCGTGTTGGTGCACTTTTACATCCGATGGTGAACCGTCGCACTTCCATCGTGCATTCATGAGGGCTGATGAATTATTCTTTTTCACAGCACATCAAGTGCCGTTTTAGTATTCATTAAATATCAGCGCATGACAAGATGTCACTTGAACGTAGCTTTAAATTGAAACTAGATTTTTCTGTTTCTTTTTTTTTTTTACTGCCTTCCGCCCGAATGCAGCTGAGATAGGCTCCAGCACCCCCCTCGACCCCGAAAAGGACAAGCGGTAGAAAATGGATTGATGGATGGATCTCAGTCAGGGATGTCCAAACTTTTTTGCTGACAAATCTAAGCATGAGGGGCTATTTAGGTATTTCTCATTTACAAAATCAATACTAAATAGTTATATTTATATACACGTATACATACACTACCGTTCAAAAGTTTGGGGTCACATTGAAATGTCCTTATTTTTGAAGGAAAAGCACTGTACTTTTCAATGAAGATAACTTTGAACTAGTCTTAACTTTAAAGAAATACACTCTATACATTGCTAATGTGGTAAATGACTATTCTAGCTGCAAATGTCTGGTTTTTGGTGCAATATCTACATAGGTGTATAGAGGCCCATTTCCAGCAACTATCACTCCAGTGTTCTAATGGTACAATGTGTTTGCTCATTGGCTCAGAAGGCTAATTGATGATTAGAAAACCCTTGTGCAATCATGTTCACACATCTGAAAACAGATTAGCTCGTTACAGAAGCTACAAAACTGACCTTCCTTTGAGCAGATTGAGTTTCTGGAGCATCACATTTGTGGGGTCAACTAAATGCTCAAAATGGTCAGAAAAAGAGAACTTTCATCGGAAACTCGACAGTCTATTCTTGTTCTTAGAAATGAAGGCTATTCCACAAAATTGTTTGGGTGACCCCAAACTTTTGAACGGTAGTGTATATATATATATATATATATATATATATATATATATATATATATATATATATATATATATATATATATATATATATATATATATATATGTATGTATGTATATGTATATATATATATATATATATATATATATATATATATATATATGTGGCATGGCGTAGTGGGTAGAGCGCCCGTGTCTGGTTCGCTCCCCGCCTCTTACCATGCCGTTGTGTCCTTGGGCAGGACACTTCACCCTTGAATGATGAATGAATGATAGGTGGTGGTCGGAGGGGCCGTTGGCGCAAATTGGCAGCCATGCTTCCGTCAGTCTACCCCAGGGCAGCTGTGGCTACGAAAGTAGCTTACTACCACCAGGTGTGAATGAATGATGGGTTTTTAACATGTAAAGCGACTTTGGGTACTTAGAAAAGCGCTATATAAATCCCAGGTATTATTATTATTATTATTGTATATATATATATATATATATATATATATATATATATATATATATATATATATATATATATATATATATATATATATATATATATATATATATATATATATATACACAGTACAGGCCAAAAGTTTGGACATACTTTCTCATTCAATGGGTTTTCATTATTTTAATGACTATTTACATTGTAGATTATCAGTGAAGGCATCAAAACTATGAATGAACACATGTGGAGTTATGTACTTAACAAAAAAAAGGTGAAATAACAGAAAACATGTTTTATATTCTAGTTTCTTCAAAATAGCCACCCTTTGCTCTGATTACTTTTTCGCACACTCTTGGCATTCTCTCGAAGAGCTTTAAGAGGTAGTCACCTGAAATGGTTTTCATTGCACAGGTGTGCTTGAAGCTCATCGAGAGAATGCCAAGAGTGTGCAAAGCAGTAATCAGAGCAAAGGGTGGCTATTTTGAAGATACTAGAATGTAAAACATGTTTTCAGTTATTTCACCTTTTTTTTGTTAAGTACATAACTCCACATGTGCTCATTCATAGTTTTGATGCCTTCAGTGACCATCTACAATGTAAATAGTTATGCAAATAACGACAACGCATTGAATGAGAAGGTCTGTCCAAACTTTTGGCTTGTACTGTACTGTGTGTAGATATATATATATATATATATATATATATATATATATATATATATATATATATATATATATATATATATATATATATATATATATATATATATATATATATATATATATATATTCGATGTGATGTGAACAGAACCTTAAATTAGTCAATATTTCATTACATAATACCATCCATCCATCCATTTTCTACCGCTTGTCCCTTTTTGGGGTCGCGGGGGGTGCTGGAGCCTATCTCAGCTGCATTCGGGCGGAAGGCGGGGTACACCCTGGACAAGTCGCCACCTCATCGCAGGGCCAACACAGACAGACAGACGACATTCACACTCACATTCACACACTAGGGCCAATTTAGTGTTGCCAATCAACCTATCCCCAGGTGCATGTCTTTGGAGGTGGGAGGAAGCCGGAGTACATAATACCATTAATTTTAATTCATTATGATTTTTTGAGCAATGACAGAAAAAAAAAAAAGTCAAACGTTTTTTTAATTGTTTATTTTCTTTCCACACTTAAGTCTCCGGATCAACTTCAGATCCATCCGTTGATTATACATTTTTATTATTTTTTCAAATTGCTGTTGTTGGTTTTATACCTTGTTTTTTTATATGGCAAACACACAGAATATGAAATATTTTCCTCATAAACATATTTCAGAATGGTAATATTCCATGTGAAGCAGTTGGAGGTCAATAATTCATACCAACATTGATTTTGATCCAATATTATTTCTCGAGCAATGTCAGTTTTATAGTTGTGTTATTAGACTCAACCTTGCAACTTTTTCTCCTTACATTTCACCGGTACGCGCTTTTATTCCTCTTTCTTTTATTTTCTTAAGCCATATTTTTCAAATGTGCCGCCAGATGTTAAAACTTCACCTGAGCAAAATGTTACATTTAGAAGTAACGCCACTATTGGTCCAACTATACGATGCTCCTAAAAACATAGCTGTCCTCATTAGCATTGAGATAAAAGGTAACATATCCAGATCCAGTATTATTGCTATCAGCGTTAGGGATGGGTACTGAATTCGGTACTTTTATGGGAACCAACCGAATTCTGTCGGTACTAATCGGTACCGATTCACGTAAAATCAAACGGTACCATTTTTTGATACCTTTGATGCCACGTCACGTCTGGTCACATAATCTGCTTTTTAAAATGTGCTAGCTCGATGCTAACTTACATTGGATTTGCCATAAACATGCTGCCGATTAGCATTAGCGATTTCACATGGCCATTTGAACACCTCCAAATTTGGCAATCAAAACTACAACTAAGATGCACGTTGCTTATCACAGCTGGTGTGTAACAAGTACACATTATATTTACATTATAGTAGCACCACGTCGCACGTGTTTACTCACAGAATTTGGACATTTCTTGAAGTCTGGCAAAGAAATTCTCCATTGATGTCTTTTTTTTTTCCCCCCCCTGACGTCATTCCTGTTTATTCTTCGTGGTGATTCACGGTGAGAGAGGCTGGCAGCCTCTTTGCTGTGGAGTGCCACTTACTGTGTGTGTTTGTTTGTGGCATCGCGGACTCCATCCATGTAACACGTAATGTAAACACGGAGATGGACGAAAATTACCTCGCGGTAAAAGGGTAGCGGTCGGGGGAGGAGAGAGAGTAGAGTCGAGTGGAAGAGTGACGAAGAAGAGGTACCAACACCACATGCACCATATTGCCAAAAGTATTTGGCCACCCATCCAAATGATGAGAATCAGGTGTCCTAATCACTTGGACCAGGTGTATAAAGTCAAGCACTTAGGCATGGAGACTGTTTCTACAAACATTTGTGAAAGAATGGGCCGCTCTCAGTGATTTCCAGCATGGAACTGTCACAGGATGCCACCTGTGCAACAAATCCAGTCGTGAAATGTCCTCGCACCTAAATATTCCGAAGTCGACTTTGTTATAAGAAAATAATAATGATACATTTTATTTGTAGAAAGCACTTTACATTGAGCAAACAACCTCAAAGTGCTACAGTGTATTAAAAAAATAAATAATAATAATAATAGGCTTTTTTTTAAAAGAAGGGTTTTTAAGCCTTTTTTTAAAAGCATCCACAGTCTGTGGTGCCCTCAGGTGGTCAGGGAGAGCATTCCACAGACTGGGAGCGGCGGAGCAGAAAGCCCGGTCTCCCATAGTTCGTAGCTTTGTCCTCGGGGGTTGGAGGAGGTTAGCCTGTCCGGAGCGGAGGTGTCGTGTGGAGGATTTGGGGGTGAGTAGTTCTTTGAGGTAGAGGGGGGCATTTCCATGGAGGCACTGGTGAAGAAAAGTGAAGAGTTTGGGAACAACAGCAACTCAGCCACCAAGTGGTAGGCCACGTAAACTGACAAGAGAGAGGCCAGTGGATGCTGAAGCGTATAGTGCAAAGACTTTCTGCCCAAGTCAGTTGCTACAGAGCTCCAAACTTCATGTGACCTTCAAATTAGCCCACGTACAGCACACAGAGAGCTTCATGGAAGGGGCCCAGGCTTAGACCGATTTTTTTTTCTCTCACCCCCCCATTGTTTACCTATGTCTCACCTTTTTTGAAAGGGGCGCCGGAAGTTGGCAGACGCGTCAGCGATCCTGTTCTGTCTCCCTGTAATGTTTGATCCTGTTCTGTCTCCCTGTAATGTTTGTCTGATCTTGAATGGGATTGTGCTGAAAATGTTTATTTCCCCTCGGGGATTAATTAAATATTTCTGATTCTGATTCTGAATGGGTTTCCATGGCCGAGCAGCTGCATCTAAGCCATACATCGCCAAGTCCAATGCAAAGCGTGGGGTGCAGTGGTGTAAAGCACGTCGCCACTGGACTCTAGAGCAGTGGCGACGCCTTCTCTGGACTGATGAATCATGCTTTTCCATCTGGAAATCTGATGTACCAGTCTGGGTTTAGAGGTTGCCAGGAGACCGCTACATTTCGGACTGCATTGTGCCGAGTGTGAAATTTGGTGGAGGAGGAATTATGGTGTGGGGTTCAGTGTTTCCCATAAACTGCCAAAATACCTGTGGCGGTGGGGGTGTGGCTATGGGCGTGGTCACCATGACATCATCGAGTAATTTGCATAATTTACTACAATGATTTGATTTTCTCTAAAAAGGCTCAAAAAATGTATACTTACTAATTAATAATAACAGTTTTGTTTTAAACGTCCATCCATCCATTTTACAATATAATTACAACACTTTATGTACGTATCTACATACAGATTTGAACAATAAGTTATTCACTGAAATATATTTATTAATTGTGGTTCTTACAAAAAATATATCTCATAAAATATAAAAGCTAAAATGTCTCAAAGCTCTGCCCCTTTATTTAGTGCATATTAAATAATTGAACTTTAGCCTACTACTACAACCATATTTTTTACCAGCAACATAAAGTGAAACAGAGGCAGAGGTGTCCTGCCACAGTCAGTAACAAATTAACAGAAAACAGTAGCGGTGGTAGATAGACACAGAGCTTCATCAAACATCTGATCCACTGAACGAAGAGCTCCAAAAATCTTGAACTTTAGACTGCCATCAGTTTTACTCCCTACACTTAACCATGTGTTTCCTACTGCCTGCAGACTTTGCACCCTTTCTTATATATACATGTTGTGTTTCTAGTATAAATACATTTAATAAAGTCAAATACAAATAAGGCAACAAGAGAAGTATCCTACACTTCTCTTTTGTAAAGTAAATCTGAACAGCCGATATGGGCATCTACATCAACTATATGATTTGCCTGAGAAGCTGGAGAGGACAAAAAATTAAAAAAAATTAAAAAAATAAATAAATAAATGGCGGACGTAATTCTTTCGTGGCGGGCCGCCACAAATAAATGAATGTGTGGGAAACCCTGGGGTTGTTTTTCAGGAGTTAGTTCTAGTGAAAAGGAACTTTGAATGCTCCAGGATACCAAAACATTTTGGACAATTCCATGGGATGGCACTTCAAGTTCATATGTGAGTAAAGGCAGGTGGCCAAATACTTTTGGCAATATAGTGTATAAGCGTTCATTAAAATCCGGGCTCGCACAGCCACTTCAATCTTTACCAATAAATGTAAAAAGGGTCCGCTTTCAATACCATTGAGTGGTCTTCTGTAAAAAATGCTCATCCATCCCCGGTGATGAGACCACTCCCATGAAGAATCAGTGAAATTGGAGAGAAACCCAGGTGGGGGAGATGGAGACACCGAATGAAACGCCAGCTACGGATTTAAATGTCTGAGTGGAGTCTCAGGGTGGATTTGTCACTAGCACCCAAATATGCGTATACTCTACCAAGAGACGGGAATGAACATACATGTTGGTATGAACGCGTGCAACACCAAGGCTCTTTCAACAGACGTGCCAGGATTGAACATGTGCTTCTTCACAACGCCGCCCATTCATTATTCATTATTCATGTTGATGTGCATTATTCACAGTCAGGTCTTGGCTCTGGTGAGCGGCTTTTTCCACGCCTTACAGATTAAACCCTTTCGATGTTGGCGACTTTACGTGTAATCTCTGTATATGTAAGTGCATTTGGGGAGACCTGACACACGAACGCCAGCTTGTGACGAGCAAGCATTAATGTAAGGGCGGAGATAGATGTTTAATAAACGACTTAATGTTCACTGAAATGTTCAAGTATGGGAGCGTATCTAGTCGATGCTACTAAGATTACATCGATATTCTTTATCATCACAAAATTTTATTTTTGTTTTTTTTGTATCGTGTTTATAAACTCAGGAAATACGTCCCTGGACACATGAGGACTTTGAATATGACCAATGTATGATCCTGTAACGACTTGGTATCGGATTGATACCCAAATTTGTGATATCATCCAAAACTAATGTGAAGTATCAAACAACAGAAGAATAAGTGATTATTACATTTTAACAGAAGTGTAGATAGAAGATGTTAAAACAGAAAATAAGAAAATATTAACAGTAAATGAACAAGTAGATTAATAATTCATGTTCTACCACTTGTCCTTAAAGGCCTACTGAAAGCCACTACTACCGACCACGCAGTCTGATAGTTTATATATCAATGATGAAATCTTCACATTGCAACACATGCCAATACGGCCGGGTTAACTTATAAAGTGCAATTTTAAATTTCCCGCTAAACTTCCGGTTGAAAACGTCTCTGTATGATGACGTTTGGGCGTGACGTCAATCGTTGAAACGGAAGTATTCGGACACATTGTATGCAATACAAAAAGCTCTGTTTTCATTGCAACATTCCACAGTATTCTGGACATCTGTGTTGGTGAATCTTTTGCAATTTGTTTAATGAACAATTAGACTGCAAAGAAGAAAGCTGTAGGTGGGATCGGTGTATTAGCGGCTGGCTGCAGCAACACAACCAGGAGGACTTTGGAGTTGGATAGCAGACGCGCTATCCGACGCTAGCCGCCGACCGCATCGGTGATCGGGTGAAGTCATTCGTCGCTCCGTCGATCGCTGGAACGCAGGTGAGCACGGGTGTTGATGAGCAGATGAGGGCAGGCTGCAGAGGTGTATAGCTAATGTTTTTAGCATAGCTCTGTGAGGTCCCGTAGCTAAGTTAGCTTCAATGGCGTCGTTAGCAACAGCATTGTTAAGCTTCGCCAGGCTGGAAAGCATTAACCGTGTAGTTACATGTCCATGGTTTAATAGTATTGTTGATTTTCTGTCTATCCTTCCAGTCAGGGGTTCATTTCTTTTGTTTCTATCTGCAGTTAAGCCCGATGCTATCACGTTAGCTCCGTAGCTAAAGTGCTTCGCCGATGTATTGTCGTGGAGATAAAAGTCACTGTGAATGTCCATTTTGCGTTCTCGACTCTCATTTTCAAGAGGATATATTATCCGAGGTGGTTTAAAATACAAATCCGTGATCCACAATAGAAAAAGGAGAAAGTGTGGAATCCAATGAGCCAGCTTGTACCTAAGTTACGGTCAGAGCGAAAAAAGATACGTCCTGCACTACACTCTAATCCTTCACTCTCACGTTTCTCATCCACGAATCTTTCATCCTGGCTCAAATTAATGGGGTAATCGTCGCTTTCTCGGTCCGAATCTCTCGCTGCTGGTGTAAACTATGGGGAAATGTGAGGAGCCCTTCAACCTGTGACATCACGCTACTTCCGGTACAGGCAAGGCTTTTTTTTTATCAGCGACCAAAAGTAGCGAACTTTATCGTCGATGTTCTCTACTAAATCCTTTCAGCAAAAATATGGCAATATCGCGAAATGATCAAGTATGACACATAGAATGGATCTGCTATCCCCGTTTAAATAAAAAAAAATAATTTCAGTAGGCCTTTAATAATGTTGACAAAATAATAGAATGATAAATGACACAATATGTTACTGCATATGTCAGCAGACTAATTATGAGCCTTTGTTTACTTACTAATATAAGACAAGTTGTCTTGTATGTTCACTATTTTATTTAAGGGCAAACTTGCAATAAAAAACATATGTTTAATGTACCTTCAGATTTGTTGTTAAAATAAGGCCAATAATGATATTTTTGTGGTACCCTTTATTTATAAAAGTAACAAAAAGTACCGAAATACATTTTGGTACTTGTACCGGTACCAAAATATTGGTATCGGGACAATATTAATATAATCTATGCAACATTCTGACCAGAGAACCACCATTTCATGTTATGTTATGTTTTAAATGTAGAAGAAATTAGGCTTCCGTGCAAAATGTATTTTCCTTGGTTGACCAAGCGATGTCGGGGAATACTATTGTTCCGATATTTCATGCACAAAGTCGACTTGTACAACATAACTTGAAAGGGAAAAGAAAAATGAAAAATGACCAGATTTGTTCAGAGAACTGTAAGTTCTGTTATTTTGAGTCATCCTGTATGCAACCTCAATTCAAATTCATGGAATTGAATTTCAGTTCAGTTCAGTTTCAGTTTGTTTGGAACATGCATAGAGCTTATTTAATCCTACCCTTTTTCATACCATAGCTATGTTATCCAATTTCCTTGTTCTCTGTAACAGAACAGTGAATAAATAAATCATATACCATAGTAAGTAAACAAATACTAAATACATAAATAATCTTAATCTCGAAATAAACAAAACAAAAATGGGTTCAAGATGTTCATCATAATTCTTGTTCTGTGTACTTTGTGAACACTTGTAGTTTGAACAGTCTCTTAAAGTGAATCATATTGGTGCTTGGTTGGATTTCTTTGCTTGATCCATTCCATAATTTAACTCCACATACTGATATACTAAAGTTTTTAAGTGTTGTACGAGCATACACATGTTTTAAATTAGATTTTCCTCTAAGGTTATATTTCTCCTCTTTTGTTGAGAAGACTTGTTGTACATTCTTGGGTAGCAGGTTATAGTTTGCTTTGTACACTGCAAAAAGTCAGTGTTCAAAAACAAGAAAAAACAAAACAAAAATTAGGGGTATTTTATTTGAACTAAGCAAAATTATCTGCCAATAGAATAAGAAAAATTGGCTTGTCAAGACTTTCCAAAACAAGTAAAATTAGCTAACCTCAATGAACCCCAAAATACCTTAAAATAAGTATATTCTCACTAATAACAACTGTACTACTATATGAGTACCTATTTTATATTGTTTCATTGAAAATAAAACAGCAAAGTCCATTTGGCTGTCATCTGTTTTAATTACGACACAATTGTGTCAAAGTCATGATTTTTTTTTTTTTTCATGCTTGAAATAAGAAATTATTACTTTAAAAAAGTAGTTATATACTTGTGAGTGTTGATGACGCAGCTTTGCAACAGTTGATATTCTAGTTTCAAGCATGTTTTACTCAATATAGGTCATCAAATCTCAGCAACAAGCTGTAATATCTTACTGAGATCATTTAGGACCAAAACCCTTAAAACAAGTAAAACACTCTAACATAAAATCTGCTTAGTGAGAAGAATGATCTTATCAGACAGAAAATAAGCAAATATCACCCTTATTTGAGATATTTCATCTTACTTAGATTTCAGTTTTTGCAGTGTACATAATTTTAGCTGTTTGCAAATGCACCAAATCGTTGAATTTCAATAATTGTGACTTAATAAATAAAGGGTTTGTATGTTCTCTATATCCTACATTATGTATTATTCTAATTGATCTTTTTTGTAACAAAGTTAGTGAATGAAGCGCACATTTGTAGTTGTTTCCCCATATTTCTGCACAATAACTCAGATATGGTAACACTACACTGCAAAAAGTCAGTGTTCAATAACAAGGGAAAAAAATACAAAAATTAGGGGTATTTTATTTGAACTAAGCAAAATTATTTGCTAATAGAACAAGAAAATTTGGCTTGTCAAGACTTTCCAAAACAAATAAAATTAGCTAACCTCAAAGAACCCAAAAATACGTTAAAATAAGTATATTGTCACTAATAACAAGTGCACTTTTCTTGGTAGAAAAAAAAAAGAGACCTTTTTGCTCAATATGTTGAAAAATATTCTTAAATGAAGTAAATGCTAGTGCCATTATCTTGACATAATGATATGCGCTCGGCATTACATTTCTTGAAACCAGCAAACTTAAACGAATGTATTGTTCTTAATGGAAAGGCAACAAGGCAACCGCTTGTTACTCTCGGGGTCTACTAGCCGCTCAGGCAAATCATATTGTCTAAAAATGCATTTTTCCATCGATAACATGACATCATCACGCCAAGTGCGTGCTCTGTCAGTCAATTAGTGTGCATATATACAGCCCGACCCCCGGCCCAAATTTTTTAAATTGTAATTTGGAAGAATTCAACTGAATGTGCATGAATTTTTAGAAATGTCACATGTTAAATGTTTAAATATTAACTGTCAGTTTACTGTACTGTGTCAACTGTACTACTATATGAGTACCTATTTTCTATTGTTTCATTGAAAATAAAACAGCAAAGTCCATTTGGCTGTCATCTGTTTTAATTATGAGACACAATTATGTCAAAATCATGATTTTTTTTTTTTTATTATTATTTTTTTCATGCTTGAAATAAGAAATTATTACTGTACTTAAAAAAAAAAGTAGTTTTATACTTGCGAGTGTTGATGACACAGCTTTGCAACAGTTGATGTTCTAGTTTCAAGCATGTTTTACTCAATATAGGTCATCAAATCTCAGCAACGAGCTGTAATATCTTACTGAGATCATTTAGGACAAAACCCTTAAAACAAGTAAAACACCCTAACATAAAATCTGCTTAGTGAGAAGAATGATCTTATCAGACAGAAAATAAGCAAATATCACCCTTATTTGAGATATTTAATCTTACTTAGATTTCAGTTTTTGCAGTGTACATAATTTTAGCTGTTTGCAAATGCACCAAATCATTGAATTTCAATAATTGTGACTTAATAAATAAAGGGTTTGTATGTTCTCTATATCCAACATTATGTATTATTCTAATTGATCTTTTTTGTAACACAGTTAATGAATGAAACGCACATTTGTAGTTGTTTCCGCATATTTCTGCACAATAACTCAGATATGGTAACACTAGCGAGCAGAAAATAATTTGCACAAAGCTCATATTGATATTATCAAGGCTGTCTCCATCCAAAACTGGAGTTAAAGTGTTTTCTATCCAGCACGTCATCCAAAAACACCTCTGCCAAAGTCACTTTGAGGATGACTCACACCCTGCGACCAAGTGGCTCACACTTCCACGCTCACATCCGTCACCTCCGTTTTAAAGGGCCCGCACTATCCTAACGACGTCTGGCTCCCCAGTACAAAGGACGAGTGCTACTGGTGACCATTTGTGCCTTTTTGTCACAGCGATACGGCACATTCCAGACACCTCTCCTTTGCGTACAAAACGCCCAGAGTGGACAACTGGGTGACATTGACGAGGACGCTACCGTGTTTTCTTTACCTGTGAAGGTGACTCGCTTGTGATTGATCCTTTATTTGCAATATCTCTCCTTTCTAAGGATGAAAAGTCTTTTTTTTTTTTCCTCCTCGTAGTCTTTCTTTTTATTCCTTCCAGAACTGTTTAAAGGCCTACTGAAAGCCACTACTACCGACCACGCAGTCTGATAGTTTATATATCCATGATGAAATCTTAACATTGCAACACATGCCAATACGGCCGGGTTAACTTATAAAGTGCAATTTTAAATTTCCCGCTAAACTTCCGGTTGAAAACGTCTCTGTATGATGACGTTTGCACGTGACGTCAATGGTTGAAACGGAAGTATTCAGACCCCATTGAATCCAATACAAAAAGCTCTGTTTTCATCTCAAAATTCCACAGTATTCTGGACATCTGTGTTGGTGAATCTTTTGCAATTTTTTTAGTGAACAATGGAGACTGCAAAGAAGAAAGTTGTAGGTGGGATCGGTGTATTAGCGGCGGACTACAGCAACACAACCAGGAGGACTTTGAGGATAGCAGACGCGCTAGCCGAACGACTTCACCTTGACTTCCTCCGTTTCCGGGCCGCCAACCGCATCAGTGATCGGGTGAAGTCCTTCGTCGTACCGTCGATCGAGGTGAGCACGGGTCGTGATGAGCAGATGAGAGCTGGCGTAGGTGCAGAGCTAATGTTTTTAGCATAGCTCTGGCGAGGTTCCGTAGCTAAGTTAGCTTCAATGGCGTCGTTAGCAACAGCATTGTTAAGCTTCGCCAAGCTGGAAAGCATTAACCGTTTAGTTACATGTCCATGGTTTAATAGTATTGTTGATCTTCTGTCTATCCTTCCAGTCAGGGACTTATTTGTTTTGTTTCTATATGCAGTAAAGCCCAATGCTATCACGTTAGCTCAGTAGCTAAAGTGCTTCACCGATGAATTGTCGTGGAGATAAAAGTCACTGTGAATGTCCATTTCGCGTTCTCGACTCTCATTTTCAAGAGGATATAGTATCCGAGGTGGTTTAAAATACAAATCTGTGATCCACAATAGAAAAAGGAGAGAGTGTGGAATCCAATGAGCCAGCTTGTACCTAAGTTACGGTCAGAGCGAAAAAAGATATGTTCTGCACTGCACGCTAGTCCTTCACTCTCACGTTCCTCATCCGCAAATCTTTCATTCTCGCTCAAATTAATGGGGTAATCGTCGCTTTCTCGGTCCGAATCTCTCTCGCTGCTGGTGTAAACAATAGGAAAATATGAGCAGTCCTTGCCCCGGTGTCGTCAGGCTACTTCCGGTAGGGGCAAGGCTTTTTTTATCAGACCAAAAGTTGCGAACTTTATCGTTGTTGTTCTATACTAAATCCTTTCAGCAAAAATATGGCAATATCGCGAAATGATCAAGTACGACACACAGAATGGATCTGCTATCCCCGTTTAAATTTTAAAAAATCATTTCAGTAGGCCTTTAAGTTGTGTACAAAACTGGCTTCAAAGTCACACCACAGCCGGAGGCTGTCAAGACTAAGAACAATCCCGTGACTGGAGCTGAGAGATGGCGAGCTACGGGGAGTAATCCTTGACGATTTCACACCGACGTTTACACGAGGACGTAGAAGAAGAAGGGGGGGGGGGGGGGGCGCGTATTGCCGCCCATATATGTTCACTTTGCATTTCAAAGGCGCAGCCTCTTTTGGTTTTTTAATCCTCACACAAATGAAGCCGGTCGTCTGCGAACAACATCCCGCCCGGCTGGTAGAGATGTGATGGAAACCGGTGGATGGGTAGGGGCTGGGGGGTGGTGGGACAGGTGTTTATCCGTGAGAAGTCACACCAAGTGATCATCAATGAGGCAAGCGGATTAGCGAGCGGGTGTTTGGGTGAGGTGGACAAGGGGGAATAAGCACTGCTGGAAGTCAGGAGGTGATGGAAGAGGAAGAGGGGGGGTTGGGAGGGTCAAGGGATGGCAGAGACGTGTGCTCAGCTCCACCGCTTGTTCAGCCAAAAGGTGACCGTTCCAACCCTCACGTCTGAGCCCGCTTTACTTAACCTCAATGCATTTTTCATAAACTCATTATTAGCAGTCTGTCATCCCCCCCGGGACTCCGTCAAGTCAGTCATTGCTCCACTTACATGTAAAGTGAGATAAATGCTCACCAAACATGGAGGCTGAGATTCTCTGGAATTATTTTTAACACGCAGAGTAGCCGTTTTGGCCGTTAAATCCGAGTCAAGTGACAGTTTGACCGGTGCAAGTTAAAGGCCTACTGAAATGAAATTATTTTATTTAAACGGGGATAGCGGATCCATTCTATGTGTCATACTTGATCATTTTGCCATATTGCCATATTTTTGTTGAAAGTAGAGAACATTGACGATAAAGTTCGCAACTTTTGGTCGCTGATAAATAAAATCTTGCCTGTACCGGAAGTAGCGTGACGTCGCAGGTTTAAAGGCTCCTCACATTTCCCCATTGTTTACACCAGCAGCGAGAGCGATTCGGACCGAGAAAGCGACGATTACCCCATTAATTTGAGCGAGGATGAAAGATTTGTGGATGAAACGTGAGAGTGAAGGACTAGAGTGCAGTGCAGGATGTATCTTTTTTCGCTCTGACCGTAACTTAGGTACAAGCTGGCTCATTGGATTCCACACTTTCTCCTTTTTCTATTGTGGATCACGGATTTGTATTTTAAACCACCTCGGATACTATATCCTCTTGAAAATGAGAGTCGAGAACGCGAAATGGACATTCACAGTGACTTTTATCTCCACGACAATACATCGGCGAAGCACTTTAGCTACGGAGCTAACGTGATAGCATCGGGCTTAACTGCAGATAGAAACAAAAGAAATAAAACCCTGACTGGAAGGATAGACAGAAAATCAACAATACTATTAAACCATGGACATGTAACTACACGGTTAATGCTTTCCATCCTGGCGAAGCTTAACAATGCTGTTGCTAACGACGCCATTGAAGCCAACTTAGCTACGGGAACTCATCAGAGCTATGATAAAAACATTAGCACTCCACCTACGCCAGCCCTCATCTGCTCATCAACACCCGTGCTCACCTGCGTTCCAGCGATCGACGGAGCGACGAAGGACTTCACCCGATCATCGATGCAGTCGGCAGCTAGCGTCGGATAGCGCGTCTGCTACCCAAGTCAAATTCCTCCTGGTTGTGTTGCTGCAGCCAGCCGCTAATACACCGATCCCACCTACAACTTTCTTCTTTGCAGTCTTCATTGTTCATTAAACAAATTGCAAAAGATTCACCAACACAAATGTCCAGAATACTTTGGAATTTTGCGATGAAAACAGAGCTTTTTGTATTGGATACAATGGTGTCCGAATACTTCCGTTTCAACCATTGACGTCACGCGCATACGTCATCATACATAGACGTTTTCAACCGGAAGTTTCGCGGGAAATTTAAAATTGCACTTTATAAGTTAACCCGGCCGTATTGGCATGTGTTGCAATGTTAAGATTTCATCATTGATATATAAACTATCAGACTGCGTGGTCGGTAGTAGTGGCTTTCAGTAGGCCTTTAACTTTCCGAAATACTGAGTGGTATTTCCAATACCATGTGTGTGAACGAGTGCACCGGCTAAATACAGTTAAAGTTAAAGTACCACTGATAGTCACACACACACACTAGATGTGGTGAAATTAACCTCTGCATTTGACCCTTGTTCCACCCACTGGGAGGTGACAGGGAGCAGTGAGCAGCAGCGGTGGCCGCGCTAGGGAATCATTTTGGTGATTTAATCCCCAATTCCAACCCTTGATACTGAGTGCCAAGCAGGGAGGTAATGGGTCCCGTTTTTATAGTCTTTGGTATGACTCTGCCGGGGTTTGAGTAAATACAATACATGCAATACATGCTCCTCTCTGAGCTGACACCTTATCGAGGTAGAGGAGTAGGGATGATGTTCGAAAACCAGTTCTCCCGATTGGTCGATAAGAAAAGAACCGATTCCATGGATTCGAATCCCTTTTTGAGAAACGGTTCCTGTTATCGAAGCCACTATAGTGAAGAAAAAGGTTTGGTTCTTTATCCAAATCCCTGGGAACGAATCCCGTGTCACAGGAAATGTCCTGTGGCACGTCACAGGAAATGACATTCGGCAGCAGATACAGAAGCAGCAACAACAATGAACCGGAAAAAACGCTCCAAGGCATGGCTTCACTTTACTAAGAAATACGACGAGGAAACGGCTATCTGCAATTATTGCCAGACTTTGCTTTCCTATAAGGGGAGCAGTACAACAAACATGTTGAAACATCTTCAGGCCGTACATAACCTGAAGGTTAAAGAAACGTGTCGTGTCTTCGACACGTAGAGAAGCAGCGACAGAGATGACGAAGCACGCCCCTCTTCCTCTGCTTCAACCTGCAGTCCCAGTGATAATAACGGTGAGTAACTAACGTTAACTGTTGCCGGTTAATTTCCATATCTGCTCACTTGTAGCCTTTAGGCTAAAATAACGTTACCTCTTATGTCAGGACTGCAGTAATGTTAGCTAGACTAACGTTACCTAAGCATAGTCAGTGGCTAACGGTAACGTTAACGTTAGCCTTTTTGTATGTGTCTGATAATGTTAACGTTATCTTGTAGCCTACACCACTACAGAGTTTGCAGGTCTATCTAATAAATAATACAAATAAATGCAGGATTTTCCTTGCGTGTATTTTCCTTAGGTGGCCCAATTAAAGGGGCACTAACAGTCAATATTTATTTATTTAATTTTTAATTTTTTTCTTAAAAAATATAAGTGAAGGCTGCCAATAGTGAGTTTTTGTTAAACCAAGTATTTTGTGTTTTTTTCCATATACAACAACCTATCTGGATTCGATAAGGAATCGGTTCGGTAAGAGGATTTGATAATGGCATCGAAATCGATAATTTCTTAACAAACATCATCCCTATAGAGGAGTTTGCATGTCCCAATGATCCTAGGATCTATGTTGTCCGGGGGCTTCCATGCCCCCTGGTAGGGTCTCCCAAGACAAACAGGTCCTAGGTGAGGGATAAGACAAAGAGCAGCTCGAAGACTTCTTTGGAAATACAAAAACTGAGACTCCGATTCCCCTCGCCTGGACGCGGGTCACCGGGGCCCCCCCTTTGGAGCCAGGCCCGGAGTTGGGGCACGATGGCGAGCGCCTGTCCCCAAAGAGGCAACGTGGGTCCCCCCTCCAATGGGCTCACCACTTATGGAAGGGGCCATAGAGGTCGGGTGTGTTGTGAGCTGGGCGGCAGCCGAAGGCAGGGCACTTGGCGGTCCGATCCTCAATCAATGAATCAATCAATCAATGTTAACTTATATAGCCCTAAATCACGAGTGTCTCAAAGGGCTCAAATATCGACATAATCATAGTAGTATCGACTAGATACACTCCTGTACTTGGTATCATTACAGTGGAAGTCAAGTGTCGAGCCACCAATGGCGTTTGTTTACATTTTGATGCCGGTGAGCTACGGTGTGTAGTGAAGCATGTTTAGCTATTCCTCGTCCCGCAGGGATGATACTTGTAAGGAACTTACTTTATTTGTCGCCACGGAGGCGAGGATTAGTGATTTAGAAGTAGCTACAACACTGCCGACTGGGACTGGACTTTAGCCGCTAGCTAGCTAGCCATGTCTTAAAGCACCTCTTCCTGAGGGCGTTTCAGTGTTATAACTTCCCCTTTATCGTTAGTTTTCAAGCCAAAATGCGTCCGTTCTCCCTTTTCTGTCTACACACTGTGTCTGCTTGTAAGTACTCCTTGATAGTGTGCTGCCGAACATGCTCCTCTGCTCGTAAACCAGCAATGACACGACGGGACGACGACAAGGGTGCAGGGGGGTGGGGGACCGGGACTTTTCAGAGGCGGAATATGATTCATTTGTATCGCGGTACTACACTAATACCGGTATACCATACAACCCTAGTACAGGCAATTATATAGATTGCTCACGCTGTTTAGCACGTGCTACTTGGGTCTTAGTAAATCCGGCCCTTACAGGATTCTGCTACAAACAAGTGTTTCGAGACCCACATTTTCAGTTTACCAAACAGCCGTGTCATAGAAAACAAATGGCCGAACATGACATCTGTTTTCTGTTAAATTGGTCTCTTGTAAACAGTCCCTCAGGGTAAGGAAAAAAACAATTACCAGCCATAAGGCCTAATCCTACACTGGAATGTACATGGACAATCTTCTATAGATCACACGGGAAGAGAGCCGGATCACTCTGCTCGACTGATACTTCCTACGGTTGACTCTGCAGAGAAGTCATCGTGAGATCAATTCCAATTGCCTTCATCTTCACACGTGTTTTCCGTGTGTGTGTGTGTGTGTGTGTGTGTGTGTGTGTGTGTGTGTGTGTGTGTTTTCTGGCAATGCTTACTTAATGGGGACATTGCTCTGTTTACACCAGGGGTGTCCAAATTGCGGCCCGCAGCTAATTGTTTACCAGCCCACCACACATTCTGGAAATGCTATTGCAAAAATAAACAAAGAACATTCACAAAAGTGGAATGAGGTGAAATCTAACGAGAAAAAGTTGACTCAAAGCTGCCATGCAGGCTTTTTTTTTTTTCTTCTGTCTTTCTTTTTTCTTTTTTTTGCCATTGCTCCAAAAAAAATAATGACAAAAAAATCCATGTTATAATGAATTATTTTCAAAGCTCCAGTTACTTCAAATATTTCACTTTAAAATGTTTTATGTGGTAAATATTGCATATCATGTGTAGATGCCATATAAAAACATCAAAGTTTTATTTGACAAAAGAGCATAAAACAAACAAAATAATAGTTCAAACGTAAAATCGACAGAGATATCTGAAGTTGATTTCGTAACTTAAGAGTTGAAAGTAAAAGAACAACCTAATAAAAATGTATCACTTTATGAGTGGGGCACCTTTTGGATCCCAAATATATTTAGTGGTATTGTATTTATCTTTTCACTGTGATTACTCAAAAATTTTAAAGAATTAAAATCAATGGTGTCCTGCATTATTGATCCTTTAGGGCTCTAATTACTAAATACTGCATATTTCAGTTTTACTATAAAAAAACTAAGTTGTTTTTGACAGAAAAGCCATAAAACCTTTTTTTTTTTAATTACTTTATATGAACTTGAAGTTGATATAGAAATTAACTGTAAGCGTTAAATAAAAAATAATAATTTTACTTATGTTTAACATTTTAATGACTGAGACCCTTTATGGTCCCCGGGACCCCTAAAGGTAAAATAAATAAAAAAAATCCATATATTTTGTTATGTTTTGAAAGTGAAAAATATCAAAATGGCCCCCACATGCTTTCATTTTTCCATGTGCGGCCCTCAGTGGAAAAAGTTTGGACACCCCTGGTTTACACAGTCACCTTTAGGGGACCTCTGACGGTATGGGGACAAAAAAACAGGTCCCCTAAAGGGAAACCTTTTTAAATGATAGTCAGATCCATTCTGAAGATGCGGTTTAAAGTAAGATAAGATAATCCTTTATTGATCCCACAACAGGGAAATGTGGGTTACTTTGTTTACGTGTTTCAAATATTGGTAAAAGAGAAAATTAGTTTTCTTGAAAAGTGAAACATTTGTTATCCTGGCATTAATAGTACTGTGATTCTGTATGGTATCCATCCTTTGTTAAAACTAATATATTTTTCCAAAAACGAAATCTGGTTTAGTGTCCCTTAGGATGACATTTTCATGATTATAAAACATTATTACCTTAAAGCAGGCCTGGGCAATTATTTGACTCGGTGGGCCAGATTTAGATTAAAAAAAGTGTGTCTGGGGGCCGGTATATCTATTTTTAGGAACACTTAATACAAAACCTCACAATAATGATTGAAAGCTAAAAACGTTATGACAGACCGCCTTAAAAAAAAAAGAATGGAATTTGACATTTTTTTACTGAATGAGACACCCAGAATGTACATGAAAATAAAGAATGTGGGATTTACAATATTAACTATAAAGGATAAAACACTGAATATTGACAACATATTTTACAATCAACCGAAACACAACCAAAATGCAACAAAGTGAGTGAAGTGTAAAAAAAAAAAAAACCCACCTACAATCTGAGATATCTCATAGTGACCAAAGTAACTAATTAGATGACCATAGTAAGTAATTTGATGACCATAGTAACTAGTATATCATGCAGATTCCAAGCATTGAAAGACTTAGTATAGTTGAAGACTTGGATAGCTAATGTTTTTAGCATAGCTCTGTGAGGTCCCGTTGCTAAGTTAGCTTCAATGGCGTCGTTAGCAACAGCATTGTTAAGCTTCGCCAGGCTGGAAAGCATTAACCGTGTAGTTACATGTCCATGGTTTAATAGTATTGTTGATCTTCTGTCTATCCTTCCAGTCAGGGGTTTATTTCTTTTGTTTCTATCTGCAGTTAAGCCTGATGCTATCACGTTAGCTTAGTAGCTAAAATGCTTCGCCGATGTATTGTCGTGGAGATAAAAGTCACTGTGAATGTCCATTTCGCGTTCTCGACTCTTTTTTTCAAGAGGATATAGTATCCGAGGTGGTTTAAAATACAAATCTGTGATCCACAATAGAAAAAGGAGAGAGTGTGGAATCCAATGAGCCACCTTGTACCTAAGTTACGGTCAGAGCGAAAAAAGATGCGTCCTGCACTGCACTCTAGTCATTCACTCTCACGTTCCTCATCCACAAATATTTCGTCCTGGCTCAAATTATTGGGGTAATCGTCGCTTTCTCGGTCCGAATCGCTCTCGCTGCTGGTGTAAACAATGGGGAAATGTGAGGAGCCTTTCAACCTGCGACGTCACGCTACTTCCGGTACAGGCAAGGCTTTTTTTTTATCAGCGACCAAAATTGGCGAACTTTATTGTCGATTTTCTCTACTAAATCCTTTCAGCAAAAATATGGCAATATCGCAAAATGATCAAGTATGACACATAGATTGGATCTGCTATCCCCGTTTAAATTAAAAAAAAAAAATTCAGTAGGCCTTTAAACTTCCTATAAGAGGACGGCTGTAGTGATCATGTCATATTTAATTATATATTTAATTTTTTTAATGGTCCTCAGTAGTCACGTACAAATTTGTGTGAATTATGCGAAGTTATTTAAATTGGGTCCCCATGAACCATATTAACTGTTTCCCCCAGGGTCCCCAGTAAGAATGATCAGCACATTACTTCATCAATCCAGAGATTTAAAGACGTGTATGAGCTAACTGGGCATTGGCCATTTTACCTCATTTTTTTTATGCCTTCACAACCTGTAGAAAGGGTGGTCCCCACAAGTGATGATCAAAAACTTGGTCCCCATTCCCAATGATAACCAGTATGTGTGTGTGTGTGTGTGTGTGTGCACCTGGCCTATAAGACCAATGTTTACTTCAGGATGTTCTCGCAGGCGATGGTCGTTCCGAGTGTCTTGTTTGACGCCGTTTAGATTTTGCCAGCTGCGTCCTAAACATTTAGGATCCTGCAGGCAAACTACCAATCCAAAAGTGGATGATAACAAACACCTGACCTGGTAAACATATTTTAGGTTCCAGGCTATAAATAGACAGTCAATGAGTTTAAAAGCTCCATTTTTTGATTATGTTTGGATTGAATATTTGGACCGTTAAATAATGAAAGATGGCATACAACTGACACAGTTTGTGGAGCAACACAGGAGCTGGATCATTAGCGGCATAATCCTGTGACTGAATTCAACATGCTGCACACACACACACACACACACACCGCGGCCTCTCTGGAAGTGGACTTGATCTTTTAACCTCTCCACTGTGACCTCTACTGGTCACATGGTGAGCTAAGCTCTGACCCTCCGTGACCCCGTCGGCTAAAGGGGACGCAGCTGTGTTGTGGAGGTCAGACGGAGCTACCGCCAAGACCAGTTTACACACTTGGAGCTGCCGGGTGCAGCGGAGCGGGCTTAGCTCGGTTGGTAGAGCGGCCGTGCCAGCAACTTGAGGGTTGCAGGTTCGATCCCCGCTTCCGCCATCCTAGTCACTGCCGTTGTGTCCTTGGGCAAGACACTTTACCCACCTGCTCCCAGTGCCACCCACACTGGTTTGAATGTAACTTAGATATTGGGTTTCACTATGTAAAGCGCTTTGAGTCACTTGAGAAAAAGCGCTATATAAATGTAATTCACTTCACTTCACTTCACTTAAAGGAGCCATATGTAACAATGTGGCCAGAAATGGTACTGCAATGACGGTCAACATTCTGTA
>NC_084749.1:16834608-16919608 GCF_033978785.1 Entelurus aequoreus | reverse complement strand
TCAATGGTCAAATTAACATCAGAACCCAACATTGATTAAACGTCGTCAAAAAGCATGTTGTTTCAACGTTGCATTTGTGTTGTAGAATATTGGTTTGAAAATTACCAAATTCCAATGGTCAAATTAACATCAGAACCTGACATTGATTAAACGTCGTCAAAAAGCATGTTGTTTCAACATTACATTTCTGTTGTAGAATATTGGTTGGGAAATGACCAAACTTCAATGGTCAAATTAACGTCAGAACACCAAGCATTGATTAAATGTTGTCAAAAAGCATGTTGTTTCAACGTTAGGTTTGAGTTGTAGAATATTGGTTGGGGAAATGACCAAAATTGAATGGTCAAATCAACGTCAGAACCCAACATTGATTAAACGTTGTCAAAAAGCATGTTGTTTCAACGTTGTATTTGTGTTATAGAATATTGGTTGGGAAATGCCCAAAATGCAATGGTCAAATCAACATCACAACCTGACATTGATTAAACGTCATCAAAAAGCATGTTGTTTCAACGTTGCATTTGTGTTGTAGAATATTGGTTGGGAAATGACCAAATTTCAAAGGTCAAATCAACGTCAGAACCCAACATTGATTAAACGTTGTCAAAAAGCATGTTGTTTCAACATTGTAGAATATTGGTTGGGAAATGCCCAAAATTCAATGGTCAAATCAACGTCACAATCTGACATTGAATAAACATTGTCAAAAAGCATGTTGTTTCAACGTTGTATTTGTGTTGTAGAATATTGGTTGGGAAATGACCAAACTTCAATGGTCAAATCAACGTCAGAACACCCAACCTTGATTGAACATTGCCAAAAAAACATGTTTCAACGTTAGGTTTGAGTTGCAGAATATTGGTTGTGAAATGACCAAATTTCAATGGTCAAATCAACATCAGAACCCAACATTGATCAAACGTTGTCAAAAAGCATGTTGTTTCAACGTTGTATTTGTGTTGTAGAATATTGGTTGGGAAATTACCAAACTTCCATAGTCAAATCAGCGTCAGAACCCAACATTGATTAAACGTTGTCAAAAAAGCATGCTGTTTCAACGTTGTATTTGTGTTGTAGAATATTGGTTGGGAAATGACCAAACTTCAATGGTAAAATCAACGTCAGAACACCCAACCTTGATTGAACGTTGCCAAAAAACATGTTTCAACGTTGTATTTGAGTTGCAGAATATTGGTTGTGAAATGACCAAATTTCAATGGTCTAATCAACATCAGAACCCAACATTGATCAAACGTTGTCAAAAAGCATGTTGTTTCAACGTTGATTTGAGTTGTAGAATATTGGTTGGGAAATGGCCATAATTCAATGGTCAAATTAACATCAGAACCCAACATTGATTAAACGTCGTCAAAAAGCATGTTGTTTCAACGTTGCATTTGTGTTGTAGAATATTGGTTGGGAAATAACCAAATTTCAATGGTCAAATCAACGTCAGAACCCAACATTGATTAAACGTTGTCAAAAAGCATGTTGTTTCAACATTGTATAATATTGGTTGGGAAATGACCAAATTTCAAAGGTCAAATCAACGTCAGAACCCAACATTGATTAAACGTTGTCAAAAAGCATGTTGTTTCAACATTGTAGAATATTGGTTGGGAAATGCCCAAAATTCAATGGTCAAATCAACGTCACAATCTGACATTGAATAAACATTGTCAAAAAGCATGTTGTTTCAACGTTGTATTTGTGTTGTAGAATATTGGTTGGGAAATGACCAAACTTCAATGGTCAAATCAACGTCAGAACACCCAACCTTGATTGAACATTGCCAAAAAAACATGTTTCAACGTTAGGTTTGAGTTGCAGAATATTGGTTGTGAAATTACCAAATTTCAATGGTCAAATCAACATCAGAACCCAAAATTGATCAAACGTTGTCAAAAAGCATGTTGTTTCAACGTTGTATTTGTGTTGTAGAATATTGGTTGGGAAATGACCAAACTTCCATAGTCAAATCAGCGTCAGAACCCAACATTGAATAAACGTTGTCAAAAAAGCATGCTGTTTCAACGTTGTATTTGTGTTGTAGAATATTGGTTGGGAAATGACCAAACTTCAATGGTAAAATCAACGTCAGAACACCCAACCTTGATTGAACGTTGCCAAAAAACATGTTTCAACGTTGTATTTGAGTTGCAGAATATTGGTTGTGAAATGACCAAATTTCAATGGTCAAATCAACATCAGAACCCAACATTGATCAAACGTTGTCAAAAAGCATGTTGTTTCAACGTTGATTTGAGTTGTAGAATATTGGTTGGGAAATGGCCATAATTCAATGGTCAAATTAACATCAGAACCTGACATTGATTAATTGTCGTCAAAAAGCATGTTGTTTCAACGTTGCATTTGTGTTGTAGAATATTGGTTGGGAAATAACCAAATTTCAATGGTCAAATCAACGTCAGAACCCAACATTGATTAAACGTCCTCAAAAAGCATGTTGTTTCAACGTTATGTTTGAGTTGCTCAACGTCAGGACCTAATTCAATATGTTCTCAACGTTGATTCAATGTCTTGTGCCCGTTGGGCGATACAACAACCGGACAGCAAAATCTAATTTTGTTGCGATAAAAAATGGGATTTTTAATTAAAAACAATAGAAATGTTTAACAAATTGAGTTCCGGTATCGATTCCCAGGTTCTGTGTGGGTTCAAATGTGACACTACCCATGCCTGATCATTACTGACCGTGCGGCACATGTCATCCCGCCCGTCCCCGAGGTGGTCTGACTCTTCAGGCTGCATCTTCTCCTGCACTGCTCTGCACCATGAAACATTTTGACCGAGAATAGTTCCAAGCACAATCCCTGAGGAGCGCGGCCGACTCCACAACAGAGCGCAGTCGGAGGGCGACCCCGCCGAAGGGTTCCCATGCGGTTCTGAAAACTGATGATTGGGGCAGGACTGGTGAGAAAGAGACTCTGGAGGAATGTTGAAGCAGTCGATCATCTTCACATCTTCTCACCAGCTGTGCAGCAGGATAGGTCTTAGTTGGAAGGGTTAAGTTCATCTGGTGTTCAACACTGGAACAATCGAGAAGAACGTGGATTTCGCTTATAGATAGATAGCCCATTACTAAGATTGTCTGAATTAAAAATAAAAATAAATCAGCGCTAACTTTTT
This sequence comes from Entelurus aequoreus, assembly GCF_033978785.1. NCBI lineage: Eukaryota > Metazoa > Chordata > Actinopteri > Syngnathiformes > Syngnathidae > Entelurus > Entelurus aequoreus. The sequence goes on along the minus strand of NC_084749.1, from coordinate 16,916,458 downwards.
TAGGAGTCCCTCGTTAACCACGCTTAATTGGGACGGGACATGAACGGATTTTCACAATGTATCACAAAAGTGAAACAACACAACCGTAGTTCCACCATTGATGTTCAGGTTTTGACATATGCTCATAATTAAAGATAGCCACCTTTCATGTTTAAATCAATACAGTACCAATTTCCGCTACCTGGGAATCAATACCGGCACTCAATGCTACCAATTTCCTGTACTTCTGTGTTATTTTTTTCTTAGTAAATCTTAATTCTTCAATAATACTAAAGATGTCCGATATTATCGGCCGATAAATGCTTTAAAATGTAATATCGGAAATTATCAAGTGAATGCAACGCATCCTTGGTCAACAGCCATACAGGTCACACTGAGGGTGTCCGTATAAACCACTTTAACACTGTTACAAATATGCGACACACTGTGAACCCACACCAAACAAGAATGACAAACACATTTCGGGAGAACATCCGCACCGTAACACAACATAAACACAACAGAACAAATACCCAGAACCCCTTGCAGCACTAACTCTTCCGGGACGCTACAATATACACCCCCCGCTTACCGGAATCGGTAATTAAGAGTTGGACAATATCGGAATATCGGCAAAAAAGCCATTATCGGACATCTCTAAACACAACAGTAGTTCCAGCATTGATGTTCAGGTTTTGACATATGCTCATAATTAAAGATAGCCACCTTTCATGTTTAAATCAATACAGTACCAATTTCCGCTACCTGGGAATCAATACCGGCACTCAATGCTACCAATTTCCTGTACTTCTGTGTTATTTTTTTCTTAGTAAATCTTAATTCTTCAATAATACAAAAGATGTCCGACATTATCGGCCGATAAATGCTTTAAAATGTAATATCGGAAATTATCAAGTGAATGCAACGCATCCTTGGTCAACAGCCATACAGGTCACACTGAGGGTGGACGTATAAACCGCTTTAACACTGTTACAAATATGCGACACACTGTGAACCCACACCAAACAAGAATGACAAACACATTTCGGGAGAACATCCGCACTGTAACACAACATAAACACAACAGAACAAATACCCAGAACCCCTTGCAGCACTAACTCTTCCGGGACGCTACAATATACACCCCCCGCTTACCGGAATCGGTAATTAAGAGTTGGACAATATCGGAATATCGGCAAAAAAGCCATTATCGGACATCTCTAAACACAACAGTAGTTCCAGCATTGATGTTCAGGTTTTGACATATGCTCATAATTAAAGATAGCCACCTTTCATGTTTAAATCAATACAGTACCAATTTCCGCTACCTGGGAATCAATACCGGCACTCAATGCTACCAATTTCCTGTACTTCTGTGTTATTTTTTTCTTAGTAAATCTTAATTCTTCAATAATACAAAAGATGTCCGATATTATCGGCCGATAAATGCTTTCAAATGTAATATTGGAAATTATCAAGTGCATGCAATGCATACTTGGTCAACAGCCATACAGGTCACACTGAGGGTGACCGTATAAACAACTTTAACACTGTTACAAATATGCGCCACACTGTGAACCCACACCAAACAACAATGACAAACACATTTCGGGAGAACATCCGCACCGTAACACAACATAAACACAACAGAACAAATACCCAGAACCCCTTGCAGCACTAACTCTTCCGGGACGCTACAATATACACCCCCCGCTTACCGGAATCGGTAATTAAGAGTTGGACAATATCGGAATATCGGCAAAAAAGCCATTATCGGACATCTCTAAACACAACAGTAGTTCCAGCATTGATGTTCAGGTTTTGACATATGCTCATAATTAAAGATAGCCACCTTTCATGTTTAAATCAATACAGTACCAATTTCCGCTACCTGGGAATCAATACCGGCACTCAATGCTACCAATTTCCTGTACTTCTGTGTTATTTTTTTCTTAGTAAATCTTAATTCTTCAATAATACTAAAGATGTCCCATATTATCGGCCGATAAATGCTTTAAAATGTAATATCGGAAATTATCAAGTGAATGCAACGCATCCTTGGTCAACAGCCATACAGGTCACACTGAGGGTGTCCGTATAAACCACTTTAACACTGTTACAAATATGCGACACACTGTGAACCCACAGCAAACAAGAATGACAAACACATTTCGGGAGAACATCCGCACCGTAACACAACATAAACACAACAGAACAAATACCCAGAACCCCTTGCAGCACTAACTCTTCCGGGACGCTACAATATACACCCCCCGCTTACCGGAATCGGTAATTAAGAGTTGGACAATATCGGAATATCGGCAAAAAAGCCATTATCGGACATCTCTAAACACAACAGTAGTTCCACCATTGATGTTCAGGTTTTGACATATGCTCATAATTAAAGATAGCCACCTTTCATGTTTAAATCAATACAGTACCAATTTCCGCTACCTGGGAATCAATACTGGCACTCAATGCTACCAAATTCCTGTACTTCTGTGTTTTTTTTTTCTTAGTAAATCTTAATTCTTCAATAATACAAAAGATGTCCGATATTATCGGCCGATAAATGCTTTCAAATGTAATATTGGAAATTATCAAGTGCATGCAATGCATACTTGGTCAACAGCCATACAGGTCACACTGAGGGTGTCCGTATAAACAACTTTAACACTGTTACAAATATGCGCCACACTGTGAACCCACACCAAACAAGAATGCCAAACACTTTTCGGGAGAACATCCGCACCGTAACACAACATAAACACAACAGAACAAATACCCAGAACCCCTTGCAGCACTAACTCTTCCGGGACGCTACAATACACACCCCCCGCTTACCGGAATCGGTAATTAAGAGTTGGACAATATCGGAATATCGGCAAAAAAGCCATTATCGGACATCTCTAAACACAACAGTAGTTCCAGCATTGATGTTCAGGTTTTGACATATGCTCATAATTAAAGATAGCCACCTTTCATGTTTAAATCAATACAGTACCAATTTCCGCTACCTGGGAATCAATACTGGCACTCAATGCTACCAATTTCCTGTACTTCTGTGTTATTTTTTTCTTAGTAAATCTTAATTCTTCAATAATACAAAAGATGTCCGATATTATCGGCCGATAAATGCTTTAAAATGTAATATTGGAAAGTATCAAGTGCATGCAATGCATACTTGGTCAACAGCCATACAGGTCACACTGAGGGTGACCGTATAAACCACATTAACACTGTTACAAATATGCGACACACTGTGAACCCACACCAAACAAGAATGACAAACACATTTCGGGAGAACATCCGCACCGTAACACAACATAAACACAACAGAACAAATACCCAGAACCCCTTGCAGCACTAACTCTTCCGGGACGCTACAATATACACCCCCCGCTTACCGGAATCGGTAATTAAGAGTTGGACAATATCGGAATATCGGCAAAAAAGCCATTATCGGACATCTCTAAACACAACAGTAGTTCCACCATTGATGTTCAGGTTTTGACATATGCTCATAATTAAAGATAGCCACGTTTAATGTTTAAATCAACACAGTACCAATTTCCACTACCATGGAATCATTACCGGCACTCAATGCTACCAATTTCCTGTACTTCTGTGTTATTTTTTTTAGTAAATGTTAATTCTTCAATGATACAATCTCATCATAGACTGTATATTGTTTTCTTACACTTCTGAGTATCATTTGCAAGTATTATATACCATAGGGATGGGTACAGTTCACATTAGAACTGATATGGTACCAATTCGCCGTACCTGGGAATCGATACCGGCACTCAATGCTGCCAATTTCCTGTACTTCTGTGTTATTTTTTTTTAGTAAATGTTAATTCTTCAATGATACAATCTCATCATATACTGTTTTTTGTTTTCTTACACTTCTGAGTATCATTTGCAAGTATTATATACTATAGGGATGGGTACAGTTCACATTAAAACTGATACGGTACCAATTCCCCGTACCTGGGAATCAATACCGGCACTCAATGCTGCCAATTTCCTGTACTTTTGTGTTATTTTTTTTAGTAAATGTTAATTCTTCAATGATACAATCTCATCATATACTGTATTTTGTTTTCTTACACTTCTGAGTGTCATTTGCAAGTATTATATACTATAGGCATGGGTAACGTTCACATTAGAACTGATACGGTACAAATTCCCAGTACCTCGGAATCGATACCGATACTCGGATATACCGGTGACTCAATAAATATTGTTTTTGATATTAAAATCTAATTTTATTACTGCAATTACATTTTTTTGATTTAATTAACTGCTGACCAGTTGTTTCATTTTAACATGGGAGACCGGGCTTTCTGCTCCGCTGCTCCCAGTCTGTGGAACGCTCTCCCTGACCATCTGAGGGCACCACAGACTGTGGATGCTTTTAAAAAAGGCTTAAAAGCCCTTCTTTTTAAAAAAGCCTTTTTTTTTTTTTTTAGATATGTGCATACTAGCTATAACTATTTGGCTGTTCTAGTTTTTATTTTTATTTATTTCTTTATTATCTTTTTTTATTTATTTTAATTTTTTGTTAATACACTGTAGCACTTTGAGATTGTTTACTCAATATAAAGTGCTTTATACAAATACAATCTAGTATCATTATTATTATTATTATTATTTCTGAGTCTCTTTTGCAAGTATGTCAAAAAGTTGCAATTACAGTCGCAAGTCCAATACATTGTTTTTTGTTGCGCACTAAAAAGTGTTTACACTGTAAGTATTGTACTTCTAAAGGACCAGTTGTTTGATTGTAACGTGCATCTTATTTGTAGTTTTAAATGGGACAATGAAAAAGGAGGATTACCTCCAAATTCTTCAGGACAACCTGAAATCATCAGCCCGGAGTTTGGTTCTTGGGCGCAGTTGGGTGTTCCAACAGGACAATGACCCCAAACTAGGGATGTCCGATAATGGCTTTTTGCCGAACTGCACCAATTTTGTCAAGTGGAGTGGTCAAAAATTCAACCAGAAGCTTGTGGATGGCTACCAAAAGCGCCTTATTGCAGTGAAACTTGCCAAGGGACATGTAAGCAAATATTAAAGTCCTACTGAAAGCCACTACTACCGACCACGCAGTCTGATAGTTTATATATCAATGATGAAATCTTAACATTGCAACACATGCCAATACGGCCGGGTTAACTTATAAAGTGCAATTTTAAATTTCCCGGGGAACTTCCGGTTCAAAACGCCTTTGGAGGATGACGTATGCGCGTGACGTCGCGAGGTCAACGGAAGTGTTTGGACCCTATTGGACACAATACACAAAGCTCTGTTTTCTTCGACAAAATTCCACAGTATTCTGGACATCTGTGTTGGTGAATCTTTTGCAATTTGTTTAATGAACAATGGAGGCTGCAAAGAAGAACGTTGTAGGTGGGGTCGGTGTAATAGCGGCTGGCTGCAGCAACACAACCAGGAGGACTTTGTTGGATAGCAGACGCTAGCGCCGGCGAACTCACCTTGACTTCCTACGTCTCCGGGCCGCCGACCGCATCGTCGATCGCTGGAACGCAGGTGAGCACGGGTGTTGATGAGCAGATGAGGGCTGGCTGGCGTAGGTGGAGCGCTAATGTTTGACGAGGTCCCGTTGCTAAGTTAGCGTTGTTAGCAACAGCATTGCTAGGCTTCGACAGGCGGCATAGCATTAACCGTGTATTTACATGTCCAGTGTTTGGTTCGGTGTCTCCTGATAGTAGTATTGTTGATCTTCTGTCGATCCTTACAGTCAGGGATTTATTTATTTTGTTTCCATCTGCATTTGAGACAGATGCTATCACGTTAGCTCATGCTAAAGAGCTTCGTCGATGTATTGTCGTGGTGATAAAAGTCACTGTGAATGTCCATTTCGCCTTCTCGACTCTCATTTTCAAGAGGATATAGTATCCGAGGTGGTTTAAAATACAAATCCGTAATCCACAATAGAAAAAGGAGAGAGTGTGGAATCCAATGAGCCAGCTTGTACCTAAGTTATGGTCAGAGCGAAAAAAGATATGTCTTGAACTGCATTCTAGTCCGTCACTCTAACGTTCCTCATCCACGAATCTTTCATCCTCGCTCAAATTAATGGGGTAATCGTCGCTTTCTCGCTCCGAATCTCTCTCGCTCCATTGTAAACAACGGGGAATTGTGAGGAATACTAGCTCCTGTGACGTCACGCTACTTCCGGTACAGGCAAGGCTTTTTTTTTATCAGCGAGCAAAAGTTGCGAACTTTATCGTCGATTTTCTCCACTAAATCCTTTCAGCAAAAATATGGCAATATCGCGAAATGATCAAGTATGACACATAGAATGGATCTGCTATTCCCGTTTAAATAAAAAAAATTCATTTCAGTAGGCCTTTAACATTGCTGTATGTATACTTTTGACACAGCATATTTGGTCACATTTTCAGTAGCACCATAATAACTTCATAAAAGAACCAAACTTCATGAATGTTTTTTTGTGACCAACAAGTAAAGTTTTCATAAAAGACAGAAAATGAGTCAATTAAATACGATGACAGCTTTTTTTTATGTGACTTGTTATTTAACCAAGTGAACTAGATTTGGATGTGGATGTACGGCTCCTCATCACACCGCCGTGCAATTAAAGGGATGTTGTTTCTTTCGAAATGACACCCCAGTAAAAAAACAAAATCACCATGTCAACCTAAGAAATGCATAATAAGGACATCTCGCAGGAGATAATGAGCCCATCAATGCTCCTTTTTGTCCTCAGAGCACTTTGTTGTCCCAGGAGAAAATAGTCAACAAGCGACATTCTTTCACTTAAGTGCGAATCAACTAAATGCTTGGCATTTAGAGCCATTCTGCCACCGAGTCTTTCGTTTGCATGGGACATATCATTGTTGGGAGGATGCACGGGTTACGAGGAGGTGTGTGTGTGTGTGTGTGGGGGGGGGGGCGGGGGGACAGAAAAGGGTAAAGGAGGGAGCAACAGGGTTTGGGGGGGGGGGCTCATTCCCCAGGAGAGAGACGGGGGGTGGGGTGGGGGGGGGGGCATTAATCTTCCGCCTTCGACAGCTCCCTGAAAGTTCCTCAAGAAGGGCCATTTCCTTCAGCTATTATAATGCTTCACTCAAGCACAACACCCATTTAGTGGGCGGAGGCTAAACCGGATGGATGGAAAAAAAAAAAAAAAAAAAAAGACTTGGCTTGTTGGAAGAGAGGAGATGAATTAAAGGTGTTTTCATATGTTTTGCAATCTTATTGGCTAGAAATTCAATCTTAAGCAAGGAGGGTTTTAAGAAAAAGGCAAAGCAAGTTTTCTTTTGGTGAGTGACAATTCAACCATCAGCTGGCGTGTCAAGTACAGGACAAGGTCTTTTGTTATTTGTTTCAGTTGCATTGTGTTTAAAAAAAAAAAAAAAAAGAGTTCGGATTTTGACTTGTTTGGGTCTTGGTTTTCATTTCCTCTTATTTTCTTGTGTCCCACTTCCTGTGTGGTATTTCAGGCTGCACTTCTGCTCGGAGTGCTGGTTCCTCAACTGGTCCTGACAGCCAATCAGGAGGCTCACCGTGCCCTGATAGCCAGTCAGGAGGCTCACCTGGCCCTGATTGCCAATCAGGAGGCTCACCTGGTCCCGTTAGACAGTCAAGAGGCTCACCCAGCCCTTATAGCCAAATTAGGAGGCTCACCTGGCCCTGATTGCCAATCACGAGGCTCACCTGGACGTGATGGTCAAATTAGGAGGTTCACCTGGCCTTGATAGCCAGTCAGGAGGCTCACCTGGCCCCGGTAGACAGTCAGGAGGCTCACCCAGCCCTTACAGCCAAATTAGGAGGCTTACCTGGCCCTGATTGCCAATCACAAGGCTCACCTGGCCATGATAGCCAGTCAGGAGGCTCACCTGGCCCCGGTAGACAGTCAGGAGGCTCACCCAGCCCTTATAGCCAAATTAGGAGGCTTACCTGGCCCTGATTGCCAATCACAAGGCTCACCTGGCCATGATAGCCAAATCACGAGGCTCACCTGGCCCTGATTGCCAATCACGAGGCTCACCTGGACGTGATGGTCAAATTAGGAGGTTCACCTGGCCCTGATAGCCAGTCAGGAAGCTCACCTGGCCCCGATAGACTGTCAAGAGGCTCACCCAGCCCTTATAGCCAAATTAGGAGGCTTACATGGCCTTGATTACCAATCACAAGGCTCACCTGGCCCTGATTACCAATCACAAGGCTCTCCTGGCCATGATAGCCAAATCACAAGGCTCACCTGGCCCTGATTGCCAATCATGAGGCTGACCTGGACGTGATGGTCAAATTAGGAGGGTCACCTGGCCCTGATAGCCAGTCAGGAGGCTCACCTGGCCATGATAGCCAAATCACGAGGCTCAGGTGAGCCTGATTGCCAATCACGAGGCTCGTCTGGCCGTGATTGCCAATCAGGAGGCTCGCCTGGCCCCGATAGACAGTCAAGAGGCCCACCTAGCCCTGATAGCCAAATTAGGTGGCTCACCTGGCCCTGATTGCCAATCACAAGGCTCACCTGGCCGTGATAGCCAAATCACGAGGCTCAGGTGAGCCTGATTGCCAATCACGAGGCTCATCTGGCCGTGATGGTCAAATTAGGAGGCTCACCTGGCCCTGATTGCCAATCAAATAGCACACCTGGCCCTGATTGCCAATCACGAGGCTCATCTGGCCCTGATTGCCAATCAGGAGGCTCACCTGGCCCTGATTGCCAATCAGGAGGCTCACCTGGCCCTGATTGCCAATCAGGAGGCTCACCTGGCCCCGATAGACAGTCAATAGGCTCACCTAGCCCTGATAGCCAAATTAGGAGGCTCACCTGGCCCTGATTGCCAATCACAAGGCTCACTTGGCCGTGATAGCCAATCAGGGGGTTCACCTGGCCCTGATAGCCAGTCAGGAGGCTCACCTAGCCCTGATAGCCAAATTAGGAGGCTCAACTGACCCTGATTGCCAATCACAAGGCTCACCTGGCCGTGATGGCCAAATTAGGAGGTTCACCTGGCCCTGATAGCCAGTCAGGAGGCTCGCCTGGTCCTGAATAGCAATCAGGAGCTTGTACATGCTATAAATTGGATTTTTCAATGATTCAGCCGGATTTTTCGTCAAATATTTTTATCAGCACATCGCCTTCCGCCCCTAGGGGAACCTCACCAATGAATATATAGGCCCTGGTCAATTCTACCAATAGACGAAGCATAGCAGGAAAGACCCAGAAGTTGGTTGACAACACACCTTAACACACTAGTTACTGTAAGCAGACTAGGTGGTTGTCACACCTGACTGATATCTCTACCCTAACTGGACTTGAAGCAGTAGTTATGTGTCGGTCCTGTCTAGGGCTGCAGCTATCCATTATTTTAGTAATCGAGTAATCTATTGTTTGTTTTTTCCGAGTTATCGGAAAACACACTTTATAGCCCACTGATATCTGATTGATATCAGTATTGGCCAATAGTCAAAGCTACAATATTGGTATTGTATTGTAAAGGTTCTATGGAGACATCCCTAGTAAACTGCCCAATGACTATTCTAGGACAAAACGGGCACACCCATTCAGTATTGCTGACTAAGAGATCAAAGACACCTTCCCTATGTGTCTCCAAACTACACACCTATGTGTCTCCACACTCGTTTGTTTTGAGAAGAGGTGGCGAGGATTCGTTTTGTGGGTCGCTGTCAGTGAGATGTCATCGCGGTCCACTTGAAGGCCGCTTTGACCTCAGTTTAGCACGGCACAACAGTCAGTGTTTGAACAGCAAAGCGGACCAAAAAAAGCGGAGATTGACAGAACACACGGAAAATACTTCTGCCGTTTAACCCTCCTCCCCATGCCATAATGCAGGGGTCGGCAACCCAAAATGTTGAAAGAGCCATATTGGACCAAAAATACAAAAACAAATCTGTCTGGAGCCGCAAAAAATTAAAAGCCATATTACACGTGTCATGAGATATAAATTGAATTAAGAGGACTTAAAAGAAACTAAATGACCTCAAATATAGCTACAAATGAGGCTTTATGATGCAATATGTACATATCGCTAGCCTAAATAGCATGTTAGCATCGATTAGCTTGCAGTCATGCAGTGACCAAATATGTCTGATTAGCACTCCACACGAGTCAATAACATCAACAAAACTCACCTTTGTGCATTCATGCACAACGTTAAAAGTGTGGTGGACGAAATGAGACGGAAAAAGAAGTGGCATAAAACACGTCCTAGAAAGTCGGAGAAAGTTATACATGTAAACAAACTATACGGTGAGTTCAAGGACCGCCAAAATTAGTAGGACAAAACGGCGCTCGCCAAATACTCGAATCAGTGAAGCATGTTTAATATAAACAGTGTGATTTATAACAAGTAGGGAGGTTTGTGTCATGTTTGTCCTCCTACAGAAACCATAGTAAAACAAAAACATTTTTCATTTTTGAAAAATCTCCAGAGAGCCACTAGGGCGGCGCTAAAGAGCCGCGGGTTGCTGACCCCCGCCCTAATGGAACATGAAACACACTTGTCCTAATCTAATCTTGCGTAAATGTATACGTTTTACAACATAATGAATGCAATTGTTTCATACAATCTCACGTAAGAGGCTGAGGTGGATGTTGGCAATGAGTGGTTCGTAGTTTTCTATTCTGTCCATTTCACTGTGTACTAGGTTGGTCCCGATATTATTTTGGTACCGGTACCAAAATGTATTTTGATACTTTTCGATTCGTTCCGACCACTAAAAAAATGGCATTATTAGCTTTTATTTTACATTAAACATACGTTTCTTATTGCAATCGAAGAACAATTTTGTCCTTAAATAAAATAGTGAACATGCTAGACAACTTGTCTTTTAGTAGTAAGTAAGCAAACAAAGGTGTTATGGTTACAGAGAGGAGATGACGGCTCAGACACCAGGGGTTGTATAGCTCTGAGTATTTTATTATATATATATATTACGATATATATAATAATCAAACAATACTAAATATACTACCTAAGGAAATGGAGTGTGACAAAATCCAACAGTGTGTATGGTGTAAGATTATGTGAGTAGATTAGCTGTTGAGTGTTACCGTAAATGTTGAACGAGAGACGAGGAAGTCCAGGGGAGAGAGAAGTCTACAGGTCCGAGTCCAAAGCGGGGGAAGTCAAGGATCGAGGGAGGCAGTCAGTGTCCAGAGGGAGATCCAGGGAAAAGTGAGACGCACAGATCACTTTCAAGGCGACGGAGGGTACTGCGAGGACGACACAAGAAAACACACACTGAAAACACGGAGGGGCAAACACAGAGAGACCAGGATTGCATCAAGCAGGACGTGGCTTACTGTACACGAACAGAAGGTTATATTCCGGCGCGGGATGGCAGGTTGTGCCGGCTTATGAAGGCAGCTCGCTCATCACGGGCAGGTGCGCAATTGCAGATTGTCTGCAGGCGCGAGGAGGCACGCCCGCAGCGGAGAGAGAGCGCCTGTGGCCGTGGCCCGCGGTGCGCTCTTCAAGACGCAAAGGTGAGGGCGCATTGTAATGCGCCCTGGCCGTGACAAAAGGCTCCTAATTTGTCTGCTGACGTATGCAGTGACATATTTATTATTCATTTATATTGGCAAAATTATGAGGGACAAGCGGTAGAAAAATGAATTATTAATCTACTTGTTCATTTACTGTTAATATCTGCTTATTTGTTTTAACATGCTCTATCTACACTTATGATTTAATGTAATAATCACTTATTCTTCTGTTGTTTGGATGCTTTACATTAGTTTTGGATGATACCACAAATGTGGATACCAATCCGATACCAAGTAGTTACACAATCATACATTGGTCATATTTAAATTCCTCATGTTCATGGACGTATTTCTGGAGTCAATAAACATAATATACATTTTTCCAAAAAATATTTTGTGACAATAAAAATATTGATGTAATCATAGTAGTATCGACTAGATATGCTCTTGTACTTGACATCATTACAGTGGATGTCAGGCGTAGATCCAACAATGGCGTTTGTTTACATTAAGGAGCACTAGCCTGTTAGCGGTGAGCTATTGTATCCTCATACGGTGTGTAGTGAAGCATGTTTAGCTATTCCTCGTCCTGCAGGGATGATACTTGTAAGAAACGTACTTTATTTGTCGCCATGGAGGCAAGGATTAGTGATTTAGAAGTAGCTACAACACTGCCAATTGCAGATGGGCGTTAGCCGCTAGCTAGCTAGCCATGTCTTAAAGCATGTCTTCCTGAGGGCGTTTCAGTGTTATAACTTCACCTTTATCGTTAGTTTTTAAGCCAAAATGCGTCCGTTCTCCCTTTTCTGTCTACACACTGTGTCTGCTTGTAAGTACTCTGTGCGTGTGCACTGCTGAACATGCTCCTCTGCTCGTAAACCAACAATGTCACGACGTGACGACGGAGCTCTGTCATGCCCGTTTAAAAAAATAAAATAAATAAATAAATATTTTTTAGAGGCAGTATAGTATTGTTTATTATTCATTAGTACCGTGGTATTTAATTAGTACAGGTGTACCATACAACCCTACTATATACTATACCAGGAGTATTCAAAGTGCGGCCCGGGGGCCATTTCCTCCCGCAGCTAATTTTTGAACGGTGAGCTGCACATTTTTATACAAAATACTACTAAAAAAACACATAAAAAGTGGAATAACATAGTAAATAGATAAAGGAGAAAAAGCCAAAATTGACGCTAAAAATTAGGCATGCACATTTTTTTATTTTTTTTTAAGATACAGATAAATTCCTGCTTCTCCAGAAAGATAACCCATTAACGTATTTTTTATTATACTATTACAGTATATTATTAATAATAGATTTATTATTTCTTAAATTATTAAAACTTTGATTTTCCACACCTTTATTAACGGCTGGATTTGTGGCAGCTTCTTGAGCAGAAGGCGTGCGTCTTCGTCGGCTTTCAAAGCGTCGCCGTAGTGATGCTAGCGTGTCAGGCGGCTGATAAGGTTGGATGTGTTGAAGTACGATGGGGTTTTTTGTGTGTGTGTTCGCGGAACTTTTGGTGAAATTAGGACGCAAAATACTTCCTTTGAAACGGTGAAGGAACATTTTCGTTGACGGTGAGTTCAGGGAACGTTTACGACACGAATAGGAGAAAAGGAGCACTTGATTTGCTCATCCTAGCGAACCTACAGCACAGTATGGGTCATCTCGCTTCATCGGAGGGTTTTTTCTTCTGTTATTGGAGCTATTTTTCATTGTAATTCCTTATATTAGATTAATAATTCCTATAATAATTCCTTCCTATGTACAGTACAGGCCAAAAGTTCTCATTCAATGGGTTTTCTTTATGTTCATGACTATTTACATTGTAGATTGTCACTGAAGGCATCAAAACTAAGAATGAACACATGTGGAGTTATGCACTTAACAAAAAAAGGTGAAATAACTGAAAACATGTTTTATATTCTAGTTTCTTCAAAATAGCCACCCTTTGCTCTGATTACTTTTTCGCACACTCTTGGCATTCTCTCGATGAGCTTCAAGAAGTAATCACCTGAAATGGTTTTCACTTTACAGGTGAAGCCCATCGAGAGAATGCTAAGAGTGTGCAAAGCAGTATCAATCAATCAATCAATCAATCAAAGTTGACTTGCATAGCCCTAAATCCCGAGTGTCTCAAAGGGCTGCACAAGCCACAACGACATCCTCGGCTCAGATCCCACATCAGGGCAAGAAAAAACTCAACCCAATGGGATGACAATAAGAAACCTTGGAGGGGACCACAGATGGGGGGACCCCCGGCGACCGGTGCAATGGACGTCGAGTGGATCTAGCATAATATTGTGAGAGTCCAGTCCATAGTGGATCTAACATAATAGTGAGAGTCCAGTCCATAGTGGATCTAACATAATAATCAGTAATCAGAGCAAAGGGTGGCTATTTTGAAGGAACTTGAATATAAAACATGTTTTCAGTTATTTCACCTTTTTTTGTTAAGTACATAACTCCACATGTGTTCATTCATAGTTTTGATGCCTCCAGTGACAATCTACAATGTAAATAGTCATGAAAATAAAGAAAACCCATTGAATGAGGAGAAAGTGTGTCCAAACGATTGGCCTGTACTGTATATCATGCACCCCTACTAACAACACAAACCCGACATGCATTAGTATATTGTATGAAAGGCCTACTGAAACCCACTACTACCGACCACGCAGTCTGATAGTTTATATATCAATGATGACATCTTAACATTGCAACACATGCCAATACGGCCGGGTTAACTTATAAAGTGCAATTTGAAATTTCCCGCTAAACTTCCGGTTGAAAAACTCCTTTGGATATGACGTATGCGCGTGACGTCACGACGGCAACGGAAGTATTCGTACCCAATGTGTCACCATACAAAAAGCTCTGTTTTCATCGAACAATTCCACAGTATTCTGGACATCTGTGTTGGTGAATCTTTTGCAATTTGTTTAATGAACAATGGAGACTGCAAAGAAGAAAGTTGTAGGTGGGATCGGTGTATTAGCGGCTGGCTGTAGCAACACATCAAGAAGTACTTACTTGGATAGCAGACGCGCTAGCCGATGCTAGCCGCCACCGCATCTGTGATCGGGTGAAGTCCTTTGTCGCGCCGTCGATCGCTGGAATGCAGGTGAGCACGGGTGTTGATGAGCAGATGAGGGCTGGCTGGCGTAGGTGGAGCGCTAATGTTTTTATCATAGCTCTGTGAGGTCCGGTTGCTAAGTTGCTAAGTTAGCTTCAGCGTCGTTAGCAACAGGCTGGAAAGCATTAACCGTGTAGTTACATGTCCGTGGTTTAATAGTATTGTTGATCTTCTGTCTATCCTTCCAGTCAGGGATTTATTTATTTTGTTTCTATGTGCATTGGAGCCAGATGCTATCACGTTAGCTCAGTAACTAAAGAGCTTCGCTGATGTATTGTCGTGGAGATAAAAATCACTGTGAATGTCCATTTCGCGTTCTCGACTCTCATTTTCAAGAGGATATAGTATCCGAGGTGGTTTAAAATACAAATCCGTGATCCACAATAGAAAAAGGAGAGTGTGTGGAATCCAATGAGCCAGCTTGTACCTAAGTTACGGTCAGAGCGAAAAAAGATACACCCTGCACTGCCTCTCTAGTTCTTCACTCTAACGTTCCTCATCCACGAATATTTCATCCTCGCTCAAATTTATGGGGTAATCGTCGCTTTCTCGGTCCGAATCTCTCTCGATCCATTGTAAACAACGGGGAATTGTGAAGAATCCTACCTCCTGTGACGTCACGCTACTTCCGGTATAGGCAAGGCTTTTTTTTATTAGCGACCAAAAGTTGCGAACTTTATCGTCGTTGTTCTATACTAAATCCTTTCAGCAAAAATATGGCAATATCGCAAAATGATCAAGTATTACACATAGAATGGATCTGCTATCCCCGTTTAAATTTAAAAAAATTTTTTTTAGTAGGCCTTTAAAATTCTATTTAAAATATAACAAAACGTCCCCCGCATCTTTCGATTTTTCATTGTGTGGCCCTCGGTGCAAAAAGATCGGACACCCCTGTCATATGGAAAACGCATATAGCCTAACTGCTTAACTATTATAATGTCAAAGGGTTTCTGCCCTGATCCCATCAAAATGCTGTTCACACACCTCATTCCTTACAGGATACATACAGTCAGGATGGAGGGCAGTCACAGGCTGTCCTTCATGTCTTGGCAGACGTTCACGCCACACCCTCACATGCAAAACCGCGCCATTACTTAGCGCCGACTTCACCCCTGATTAAAATGCGCCGCAGATCGCGCGGGGGTCAAGGCCACTGGCTGGGCTGGGCGGCTTGGAAATCAAGACAACAAATTAGTTTCTTGACACACCCACCACCTCCGGTTCAAGGACAACTGCAGCCTCCTCTGGAGGATGGGAGTGGGCGATAGCTTAGTCGGGCAACACACCCTTGTTTACATTTAGTTTTGTTTATTTCAGTGAACATGTTGACATTGTGCAACGTACTCTCTTATTTGGTTGCATGAAATATAATAAGAAGTCATCATAACGTGTTGTTAAAAATACTCTGGAATGGTAATGTTAAAGGGCTCACATTGTAATTTGTTCTACATTTAAAACACAACTGAGGAGGGGGGGCGTGGCCTGCGGGCCTGCAGCGAAGCGGGGTGTGCCAGGACTGGCCTCGAAATCAGCGACAGGTGAGTAGATGGCCCACCTGGGCCTTGTTATCTAATCACCTGTCGCTCTGTTATAAGCAGCAGCCAGAAGGAGAGACGGGGTTGGAACTGGAGGGGAGCTGGCGTGAGAGCGAGAGAGAAAGAGACTAAAAGACAATTGCTGAAAAGCAACCTTGGACGTTACGGCAAAGTAAAACAATATTGTACCCCTGTACGGGCTCTCGTGTCGGTGCTTGGTGGTCTGAAGAACCCCCACAACGACCTTGTGGTCGACATAACATGAACCCTAGTTTCCGGGCTATAGAACGCAGCGGTATTTAAGCCGCACCCACCAAATTTTAGAAGAAAATGTTTTTTTACGTATATTGGAGGCACCAATATACGGTACGGAACATTTTGTAAATGTTTATTTACATACCTTAATTGTTTCCTGCAACACGGCAGTAAAACGGCTGGTCAAACAAAACAGAAGTCACCGTCATGGACCCAGGAGCTGCGGAAGATAGCTCTCCAATCAGCTAAACAGACTCCATAACTCCACAGTGACGTTTTGGTGAATTTCCAGAACCGAAACAAAACAATCCCATCTGTGTGAAATATGCACACCAGTCGGAGTTTACTCGATCAGTCGTATGGCGAGCACACCAGTCGGAGTTTACTCGATCAGTCGTATGGCGAGCACACCAGTCGGAGTTTACTCGATCAGTCGTATGGCGAGCACACTAGTCGGAGTTTACTCGATCAGTCGTATAGTGAGCACACCAGTCGGAGTTTACTCGATCAGTCGTATAGCGAGCACACCAGTCGGAGTTTACTCGATCAGTCGTATAGCGAGCACACCAGTCGGAGTTTACTCGATCAGTCGTATGGCGAGCACACCAGTCGGAGTTTACTCGATCAGTCGTATGGCGAGCACACCAGTCGGAGTTTACTCGATCAGTCGAATAGCGAGCACACCAGTCGGAGTTTACTCGATCAGTCGTATAGCGAGCACACCAGTCGGGGTTTACTCGATCAATCGTATAGCGAGCACACCAGTCGGAGTTTACTCGATCAGTCGTATAGCAAGCACACCAGTCGGGGTTTACTCGATCAGTCGTATAGCGAGCACACCAGTCGGAGTTTACTCGATCAGTCCTATAGCGAGCACACCAGTCGGGGTTTACTCGATCAGTCGTATAGCGAGCACACCAGTCGGAGTTTACTCGATCAGTCGTATAGCGAGCACACCAGTCGGGGTTTACTCGATCAGTCGTATAGCGAGCACACCAGTCGGAGTTTACTCGATCAGTCGTATAGCGAGCACACCAGTCGAGGTTTACTCGATCAGTCGTATAGCGAGCACACCAGTCGGGGTTTACTCGATCAGTCCTATAGCGAGCACACCAGTCGGAGTTTACTCGATCAGTCGTATAGCGAGCACACCAGTCGAGGTTTACTCGATCAGTCGTATAGCGAGCACACCAGTCGGGGTTTACTCGATCAGTCCTATAGCGAGCACACCAGTCGGGGTTTACTCGATCAGTCGTATAGCGAGCACACAAGTCGGGGTTTACTTGATCAGTCGTATGAATCCACCAGACCACTGACCGTATGACAACCCACGCCGACTTTCAGGTAATCATCCATGGTTGAGATAAAAGAGCGTGTGTGGTCAAAATAAATTGGGTGAATAATCTGCATATATAGAGATAATTTGTTCAAGCCCCACTCAAAAACTTTCAGTTTTGGTTCATTTTGGCGGCGCCACTGGACCAAAACGGTAGTGTTTTGCCTGATGAAGATCACATTTCCCATGAGGACCAGCACATATAGCGTCAACGCTGCTCAGTGTCCGCCCTGAGATCGGTAGGCCGTGAGTTCCAACCCCGGCCGAGTCATACCAAAGACTATAAAAATGGGACCCATTACCTCCCTGCTTGGCACTCAGCATCAAGGGTTGGAATTGAGGGTTAAATCACCAAAAATGATTACTCTTTATACAGTAGTTTTGAGTTTTGTGTCAGTGTAGAACTGCAAACTATCAAGCTGGTGGAACAAGGGGATGGGTCAAATGCAGAGGGTAATTTCACCACACCCAGTGTGTGTGTGACAATCGTTGGTACTTTAACTTTTAACTTTATTTTTTGCTACCACGCACATTTCCGGAAATCCCCTCCTCATCTTTGAGCGCACGCCAGCGAGTGAAAGCCGGGCCAATGTTGATCCTTGACTGTCCTAGTATCCGGGTAGCCTCCCTTTTTCTTTTTTTTTTGTCTCCTCAGGCAAAACTTTTCCTTTCTTTGGTTGTTTTGCAGCTCCTGCCATTTTAGCAGTAATTGCACATGGGCGTTCTTCTTCTTCATCTTTTAGTTTTCTGGCAGCACTCACGCGTTCCCATCGACTTCCATCTTTTTAACGGATGGGGGAAGGGGATGAATGCCATATAGCAAGTCAGCACATTTGTAGTTTTTGGTGTGTTTTTCAATGTTTCAATCAATGTTTATTTATATAGCCCTAAATCACAAGTGTCTCAAAGGGCTGCACAAGCCCAAACGACATCCTCGGTTCAGAGCCCACATAAGGGCAAGGAAAAACTCACAACCCAGTGGGATGTCAATATGAATGACTATGAAAAACCTTGGAGAGGATGTGGGTGACCCCCCCCCCCTCCCCCCCTCTAGGGGAGACCGGATGCAATGGACGTTGAGTGGGTCCAGCATAACATTGTGAAAGTACAGTCCATAGTGGATCTAACATAATAGTGAGAGTCCAGTCAATAGTGGATCTAACTTAATAGTGAAAGTCCAGTCCATAGTGGATCTAACACAGGGGCGTCCAAACTTTTTCCACTGAGGGCCGCACACGGAAAAATGAAAGCATGTGGGGGCCATTTTGATATTTTTCATTTTCAAACCATAACAAAATATATGGATTTTTTATTTATTTTACCTTTAGGGGTCCCGGGGACCATAAAGGGTCTCAGTCATTAAAATGTTAGAAATAAGTCAGATTATTATTATTATTTTTTTTTAAAATTATTTAACGCTTACAGTAAATCTCTATATCAACTTCAAGTTGATATAAAGTAATACAAATTAAAAAAAAATGTTTTATGGCTTTTCTGTCAAAAACAACTTAGTTTTTTTTATAATAAAACTGAAATATGCAGTATTTAGTAATTAGAGCCCTAAAAGATCAATAATGCAGGACACCATTGATTTAAATTATTTTATATTTTTGAGTCATCACAGTGAAAAGATAAATAAAAAATCACTAAATATATTTGGGATCCAAAAGGTGCCCCACTCATAAAGTGATACATTTTTATTAGGTTTTTCTTTTACTTTCAACACTTAAGTTACGAGCTCAACTTCAGATATATCTGTCGATTTTATGCTGGAACTATAATTTTGTTTGTTTCATGCGCTTTTGTCAAAGAAAACTTTGATGTTTTTTATATGGCTACTACACAATATATGCAATATTTACCACATAAAACATTTTAAAGTGAAATATTTGAAGTAATTGGAGCCCTGAAAATAATTAATTATAACATGGATTTTTTTGTCATTATTATTATTTTTTGAGCAATGGCAAAAAAAGAAAAATAAAGAAAGACAAAAGAAAAAAAAACAGCCTGCATGGCAGCTTTTGTGTCAACATTGCAACTTTTTCTAGTTAGATTTCACCTCGTTCCACTTTTTTTAATGTTCTTTTTTATTTTTACAATAGTATTTCCAGAATGTGTGGCGGGCCGGTAAACAATTAGCTGCGGGCCGCAAATGGCCCCCGGGCCGCACTTTGGACACCCGTGATCTAACATAATAGTGAAAGTCCAGTCCATAGTGGATCTAACATAATAGTGAGAGTTCAGTCCATAGTGGATCTAACATAATAGTGAGAGTCCAGTCCATGGTGGATCTAACATAATAGTGAGAGTCCAGTCCATTGTGGATCTAACATAATAGTGAGAGTCCAGTCCATAGTGGATCTAACATAATAGTGAGAGTCCAGTCCATAGTGGATCTAACATAATAGTGAGAGTCCAGTCCATGGTGGATCTAACATAATAGTGAGAGTCCAGTCCATAGTGGATCTAACATAATAGTGTGAGAGTCCAGTCCATAGAGGATCTAACATAATAGTGAGAGTCCAGTCCATAGTGGATCTAACATAGTAATGAGAGTCCAGTCCATAGTGGATCTAACATAATAGCGAAAGTCCAGTCCATAGTGGATCTAACATAATAGTGAAAGTCCAGTCCATAGTGGATCTAACATAACAGTGAGAGTCCAGTCCATAGTGGATCTAACATAATAGCGAAAGTCCAGTCCATAGTGGATCTAACATAATAGTGAAAGTCCAGTCCATAGTGGATCTAACATAATAGTGAAAGTCCAGTCCATAGTGGATCTAACATAATAGTGAAAGTCCAGTCCATAGTGGATCTAACATAATAGTGAATGTCCAGTCCATAGTGGATCTAACATAATAGTGAAAGTCCAGTCCATAGTGGATCTAACATAATAGTGAGAGTCCAGTCCATAGTGGATCTAACATAATATAGTGAAAGTCCAGTCCATAGTGGATCTAACATAATAGTGAAAGTCCAGTCCATAGTGGATCTAACATAATAGTGAAAGTCCAGTCCATAGTGGATCCAACATAATAGTGAATGTCCAGTCCATAGTGGATCTAACATAATAGTGAGACTCCAGTCCATAGTGGGGCCAGTCGTAGACCATCCCGAGCGGAGACAGGTCAACAGCGCAGAGACGTCCCCAACCGATGCACAGACGAGCAGTCCACCCCGGGTCCCGACTCTGGACAGCCAGCACTTCATCCATAGCCACCATGACCTGTGCCCCCCTCCTTCCACAAGGGAGAGGGGGGCAGAGGAGAAAAGAAAAGAAACGGCAGATCAACTGGTCTAAAAAGGGGGGTGTATTTAAAGGCTAGAGTATACAAATGAGTTTTAAGATGGGACTTAAATGCTTCTACTTCTACACGACAATAAAGCAGACGAGCCAGGAGACAGTTTGGCCATACCAGATGACATTACTAACTATAAAATCGCAAGTGGAGTATAACATTTCACGAGGAGAAGATCGGTGTCGGCTGAAGACGGATAACCTGTAAATGATGCGTGGCCATCTGGAAAAGTGATATATATATACATGTAAGTATCTGGCTTCATCCTTGATTTTCCCTGCCATCACTCAACCCAGGGAACCGGTAGAAGAGAGATGACAGCTTTCAGCTGGAAGTGGAGAGACAAGCTTTCACCATCATGGCGGCGTGTCTTCCCTGACCCTCAAATGTTCTGCTCACCAGTTATCAGCAGGTCACCAAATGGGCAGAGACAGAAAAAAAAAGGTCAAATCGATTGGATTCGCCAGATGTGATGTATCCGCCGCTCAAGAAGAAACAGGAAAACCTCGGACTTTAAAAGGTGCGTGTAAAACAAGAAATAACGACGGTGTCTTTTTTCATTGCACGAGGCAGCCTGGTGTTTATGTTTCTCTGCCTGACACACGTTCGAACAAGGTCAGGAGTGTAGCTTGGCAACGATCACATCTTATCAACATCCAAGACTGGATATCAGTGAGGACGTTCCGTCTGAGGCAGACTGTCTTTTAGGATTTCAAGGTTGTCAGACCCGTTCCATACACTGTACCTAACAGCCCAGCCAGACCTGTCTTGTCTGCCCTTCACAGTTAGTCAGTTAAGAACAGCCCGGAAGACGCCACCAATGGATTAGGTTGGGGGGTCGTACACCTAATAAATGGTTCGAGATTTTTTTGTTGTTTTTTTAATGGTGATTATTTGGTCATCAGTTCATGTAAACCACAGGTGTCAAACTCAAGGCCAGACACAACAATTTGTGTGGCCCCCGAAAGGGTGGAAATAATATGTGCTAATAAACAGAGGTGGGTAGAGTAGCCAGAAATTGTACTCAAGTAAGAGTACTGTTACTTTAGAGATTTATTACTCAAGTAAAAGTAAGGAGTAGTCACCCAAATATTTACTTGAGTAAAAGTAAAAAGTATGTTGTGAAAAAACTACTCAAGTACTGAGTAACTGATGAGTAACCTGTTCGTTTAATGATGACGGCAACAAATAATGCACAAAAACATAAAAATAGCAATGAGCAAATCCAGAACCAGGACTATCTCTTAAGCAACTAAAACAATAATATATATTAAATAATAATACATTAACATAATAAAAATGAAGGCAAATTGAGCCACAATAACTTAACAGCACCATAGGCTCAGTAGGCAGAGATTACGAAGGAAAATAACAAGTTAGCCTTTACGCAAACCATAAACTGATAGGTGTGGGCTGCACCTGAGAACACGCTGTGCACTTCTGATTGGTGTTTCTATGCATGCGTGAGTGTGTGTGCGTGTGTCTCTGTCTATGAGGCTGCAGTGCGTTAATAAATGTCCCCACACGATGTACATTCATGTCATGTGACCGCCTGGCTCTGTTTGATTGGTGAAACGGAGTCAAACGTCACCAGTGACTGCATTTGATTGGTGAAACGCAGGCATGCGATAGATAATGATAATAAATGATAAATGGGTTATACTTGTATAGCGCTTTTCTACCTTCAAGGTACTCAAGGCGCTTTGACAGTATTTCCACATTCACCCATTCACACACTGATGGCGGGAGCTGCCATGCAAGGCGCTAACCAGCAGCCATAAGGAGCAAGGGTGAAGTGTCTTGCTCAAGGACACAACGGACGTGACTAGGATGGTAGAAGGTGGGGATTGAACCCCAGTAACCAGAAACCTTCCGATTGCTGGCATGGCCACTCTACCAACTGCGCCACGCCGCCCCTACTTTGAAGGTCTGTCTGACAAACCAAAACAAACAAAGCGTGCATTAACAGATCGATAAAAATCAGTAGCGAGTAACGAGCTGAGTGTAGATAAATGGAGCGGAGTAAAAGTAGCGTTTCTTCTCTATAAATATACTTAAGTAAAAGTAAAAGTATGTTGCATTAAAACTACTCTTAAAAGTATTTAAGCCCACCGAATTTTAGAAGGAATAAATGTATACAAAATTTTTTGTAATTCTTTATTTACATACCTTAATTGTTTTGAAACGGTGCTTGTAACACGGCAGTAAAATGTTTTTTAATTGGGTTTTATTGGCGGAATAGAGGACTTACCATTGGCTCTGCTGTAAGCGGACTTTTATTTACGTTTATTTACGAGTTAGTGTGCATTAAAACAAAAAAATGTCATAATGATTGTGAACGATAGGCAAAATTCCCCCCAAAAAAGTGCATTTCCCCTGGTCAGGGTCAAACACTGATGACATTTATTAAACAGACGAGAAGCAAGGAATCATGCAGAGACAGAGTAAAATTTTGCTCAATTGAGGAAAGACGTTATTTGGGCTGTACTCTAGATACAGATCCAAACTTCGCTCTAAAGTCCAGCCCACGGTCTTCCTCTATTTATTTGTGAGGTCCCTGGTTACATCACTGAAGCTGTCGCTGAGGGAAGGGGGTTAATCTCGACAGCTCCAGTTAGACACAATATATGATTATACAAGATATGCAAATGTGTTGACACTGGTGATATCGCCTTGTCTCTGCTCTGTCTGCGTCACGGCGGTGTTCGGCCTCGGCAGTCAGCAGGCTGTTCCTGGACACAAACACTGCTTGTGCACTTCCTCGCTGCACTCTTTCAGCGTGTTTTACCTGTGTTTTTCCCTAAGGCATTATCCCTGCCCTCTCTGCATCCTGGGGTCCACCCCGTAACAGATGTTCAGTCATTTGCAAGCATCGTATAAACAGCAAAGGGCAGATCCTATGGTTTTAGGGGCTTAAAAAAAATGTGACTTTAAATACCAACTTGTCTTGAACTTTACTGGAGATGTTTTACAGCCTATTACACGGACTCCGGGGAGCCTAAATCGTGAAATTAAAGTCGTATAAAAGGAAGAAAATACACGGCGTACTGCGTGAGGCTAACTTTTTTGAATATTCTCCAAGGCCTTTGCACAAATCAGGGAACAAAAAGCAATCGTCTTATGCCGCCGCTTGCATCGTAATTCCACCGTATCCTCGTAAATATACAAAGGCCCGCTGGTATGCCAGGGGCCCTGCGATTCACTGCCGCCGGAAATATCGACGCGACTGAAGCATCGAGCACCTCTGGCATTCAGGCGGCGCGCTTACGCAAACAAGTCGGCTGAAGCGGGAATCCATCAAAGGTGGCACACAAAAAGCACCTGTTGAAGCAGGTGAGGGGAAGTAATGGCCTACCAGATTGCGGAGGTGCGGGTTGCAAAGGGGTTATTTGGGTGACGTGAACATGAAAAGTGGTGTCAGGCATTGTCACCGTGCGTGTGTGTGTGTGTGTGTGTGTGTGCGTGTGTGTGTGTGTGTGTGTGTGTGTGTTTGTATTTCTACCCTTCTTGAGACAACAACAAGGACAAGTACCTTCCATATGAAAAATATTATATCTAATAAAGAATGTCTCATTTGCACCCCTGGTGGTGAAATATATCAAAATTTGGGTGATTCCAAAAAGGAGGGATTTTTCAAATTGACTGTGTGTCAGTTTTAAAAGTGCTACCCCTCTGGTCAACATATGAAATAACATGTGAGTGTGAGATATTGAAATGTGCCCTCTTTGGCCAAAATTATTTAAAAAATAAAATAAATGTGTGTATAGAGACATACTTGAAGTAAATAATGAAGATTAAAAACCAATTACAAACAAACAAAAACATTTTAGTTAGTTATAAGACTTTTTTCTTATAAAATTGGGAACAATTTCTCATGTTCTTTCTATTTCTGTAATGTTGCTTTTTTCCTCAAAAAAATATCACTTTTTTATGTGAAATTATTATTTTTTAATGTAAAATTATTACTTTTTAAGGTAATATTGCAATATTTTATTGTAAAAAATTTTTTTTATGTAAAATTATTGCTTTTTTAATGAAAAAGTATTACTTTTTAATGCAAAATGGTGATATTCGTCATATAAAATTCTGACTTTTATCACAATTTTGCCAATTTTTTTGTTGTACTTGTTAAATAGTGAAGTTTTTCGAGTAAAATGATGACTTTTGTCCTAATTTTGCAAAGTACAATTCAGATTATTATCATAATTTTGGCAACATTTTAAAGTTTTCTTATAATATTGTGACTTTGGTCGAGTAAAATTACGACTCATTTCATAAAATTGCCAAAATTCTTGTAAAATTGCGACTGTTATTGAGTAAAATTCAAATTTTTATCATAACGTTGCACAATAGTTCAGTTTTTCTTGTAAAATTTTGACTTGCGTTGTGTAAAATGACGACTTTTATTATAATACTGCCAAAATTCTAAGTTTTTCTTGTGAAATTGTTACCTTTTTCTTGTGAAATTGTGACCTTTTTCTTGTGAAATTCCAACTCATTTTTCACAACAAGCTTTTTTATATTTGCATAGTATGTATATATTTTTAATGTTGTAAATGCACATCTTTATATATCTAGATAGGCTGGTCTTAGAGAGGTAGGCATTTTTCACGGGTCTCAAGAAGGTAACAAATACAAGATTGTGTGTGTGTGTGTGTGTGTGTGTTCTTGTATTTCTACCCTTTTTGAGACATTAACAAGGACAAGTAGCTTCCGTATGAGGACCGGTGAACAAGTTAGGACATAAATCATGGTCCCAATACGGAAAACCATTGTATCTAATAGAGAATGTCTCATTTGCACCCCTGGTGGTGAAATATATCCAAATTAGGGTGGTCCCAAAAAAGAGGGATTTTTCAAATTGACTGTGTGTCAGTTTTAAAAATGCTCCCCCACTGATCAACATATGAAATAACAAGTGTGTGTAAGAAATTGAAATGTGACCCCTTTGGCCAAATTTTTTTTTTTTTAAATAAATAAATATGTATATAGAGACATACTTGAAGTAAATAATGAAGATTAAAAACCAATTACAAACAAACAAAGAAATTGTAGTTATGAGACTTTTTTCTTATAAAATTGGGAACAATTTCTCATGTTCTTTCTGTTTCTGTAATATTGATTTTTTTCCTAAAAATTATTTTTTATGTAAAATTATTACTTTTGTATGTAATATTGAAATATTTTCTCGTAAAACTATTACTTTTTTTATGTAAAATTATTACTTTTTCATGTTAAATTATTACTTTATTATGTAAAATTACTACTTTTTAATGCAAAATGGTGACATTTGTCATATAAAATTCTGACTTCTATCACAAAATTGCCAATTTTTTTGTAAAATACTTACATTTTTTGAGTAAAAAATTACTTTTGTCCTAATTTTGCTAAGTAAAATTCAGATTATTATCATAATATTGGCAACATTTTAAAGTTTTCTTATAATATTGTGACTTGTGTCGAGTAAAATGACGACTCTTTTCATACAATTGCCAAAATTTTGAGCTTTTCTTGTAAAATTGCGACTGTTATTGAGTAAAATTCAAACTTTTATCATAATATTGCACAAATGTTAAATTTTTCTTCAAAAATGTTGACTTGCGTTGAGTACAATTACGACTTTTATTATAATACTGCCAACATTGTAAGTTTTTCTTGTGAAATTGTGACCTTTTCTTGTGAAATTCCAACGCATTTTTGCATAGTATGTATATATTATTAATGTTGTAAATACACATCTTTATATATCTAGAAAGGCTGGTACTAGAGAGGTAGGCATTTTTCACGGGTCTCAAGAAAGTAACAAATACCAGATTGTGTGTGTGTGTGTGTGTGTGTGTGTAGTGTGTGTGCGTGCGCGTGTGTGTGTGTGTGACCACTGTGAGTAATGTCTCCTGTCTGACAGGACCCTGGGAAATGGAGTCAAAGCAATCGATACGTTATAATGTTAACAACGATTCCTCTTCCCATTGTGCTGCCCGAGACAAATCTATTAAAGAGCCATCTCATTTTGTCATCACCGTCCACAGCCAGCAGCGCACCGTGGTTAAAAGCAAGACGGACAAAATGACGGGAACACAACGGCGGGCTGCAAAATTGTACCTCGCTTTGTGTAGGAAAGTGTTCGTTCAATGACGCTTTTGTGTGCGCGGTCGATATGCAAGTAAGCAATGCATCTTGCAGCGTACTTTTTTGTAGTTGGACATCTTAAACGGGTCATATTGTGATTGTTTCTCAACATTTAAAACACTTGTGGTCTACAAAACATGTTGGTCAAAATAATGTGTAGATTATCTTTTACAGACCACCTTTAAAGTACAAATAGAGTGGAAAAACAAGGCGACTTTATGTGCTTATTTGTGTTTTATTGTATCATTAAACCATATCCAGTTGTATTTACAGTCCGCAAAGTACACTATATTGCCAAAAACATTGTTCAAATGTGAATAATATAAATACAGTCTATTATACAGCATTATTCACATAAATAATATAAATACAGTCTATTATACAGCATTATTCACATGTGAATAATATAAATTCAGTTTATTATACAGCATTATTCACATGTGAATAATATAAATACGGTTTATTATACAGCATTATTCACATGTGAATAATATAAATACAGTCTATTATACAGCATTATTCACATGTGAATAATATAAATACCGTCTATTATACAGCATTATTCACATGTGAATAATATAAATAGTCTATTATACAGCATTATTTACATGTGAATAATATAAATACAATCTATTAAACAGCATTATTCACATGTGAATAGTATAAATACAGTCTATTATACAGCATTAATCACATGTGAATAATATAAATACCGTCTATTATATAGCATTATTTACATGTGAATAATATAAATACAGTCTATTATACAGTATTATTCACATGTGAATAATATAAATACCGTCTATTATATAGCATTATTTACATGTGAATAATATAAATAGTCTATTATACAGCATTATTCACATGTGAATAATATAAATAGTCTATTATACAGCATTATTCACATGTGAATAATGTAAATACAGTCTATTATACAGCATTATTCACATGTGAATAATATGAATGCAGTCTATTATACAGCATTGTTCACATGTGAATAATATAAATACAGTCTATTATACAGCATTATTCACATGTGAATAATATAGTCTATTATACAGCATTATTCACATAAATAATATAAATACAATCTATTATACAGCTTTATTCACATGTGAATAATACAAATACTGTCTATTATACAGCATTATCCACATGTGAATAATATAAATACAGTCTATTATACAGCATTATTCACACGTGAATAATATAAATACAGTCTATTATACAGCATTATTCACACGTGAATAATATAAATACAGTCTATTATACAGCATTATTCACATGTGAATAATATAAATGCAGTCTTTTATACAGCATTATTCACATGTGAATATTATACATACAGTCTATTATACAGCACTATTCACAAGTGAATAATATAAATACAGTCTACATTCTACAAAGATACAAAGAATTGCTATTGCGACATCTAGTGGACACATTTAGAACAACAGTTTCTTTCATTCAAAAATTTCAGGTTAATTTTTATACTTAGCAAACGGATAAAACCTGTTTGCGTACATTTGACAACCCTGTCCTAGATCATAAATCGTGCATCTCACCTGGACAGAATAAGGCTGACTGGGTATTCCAACAAGTTGGGACACGTTGACAGCCGTTTAGGACTCGGAAATGGCGAGAACGACACTTAAAGTTTGGAAGAAAGAAAGAATGTTTAAAAAATACTTCATGCTTGCATGATTTCAAGTTTTCCAAAATTGAATTGGATCCCACGTACACAAAAAGAGGTAGCAGCAGGTTGGGAAAGTTGGTTTTGCCTAATAGGGCCCCTTTTTAAAAATAGCAAGGTTCTTAGACACGACAACACATGTGCCTTTTAAAAACGTCGTTTTAGCGACTATGAAGCCGGGCTTTGTCGCGCGATAGAAATAGCATTCCGCTGGCGTTTTTAATGGCTGAGAAAGACGCGGCATGAAAAGTTGCTATTGTCTCACAGAAGTGCTGGCTTAAACACTTCAGCCTGTCACTCTATCTCCCCGGAGCAACGGGCGAGGAGGAGGAGGAGGAGGGAGGGGGGAGGGGGGTGAGGGGGAACATTTGTCATTTCTTTCCTCCGAGGACTTTGCGTGTTTGTGTGAGCGGCGAAGACAGCAAAATGCCGAGCATGTCCGCTGAGCCCCATCTGCAATTTTCATTAGGGGGGCCAAGTCAGAGAATCTCCCAGACATGCAGCACACGTGACCTGGATGGATGGATGGATGGATGACGGGTGGGGTGGGGGGGTCTGCTCCTGGGAACTCCGCCACCCACACACGCACATGAATATTTACTACAAGCCTTTCCATGAAAACTGCAAAAAAAATTAAAAAAAATGCAAAGAGTTTGAATGGAGCGTGATGGCCTTAGTTCCCATTTTAAAAGGTCTAAATAGAGAGACTCCATATTAACCCCACATTGTGGCTTCTGCTCACATAGACAGGAGGCCTTATAGGGCCTTAACACTGCCTACTATCACTTTTTATTACAGGATTAAATGATAGGAAAGAAACATTTCATTGAATAATAATGATACATTATATTAATAATAAGTATTTCAACGTTATTATGCATATTTTATTTTACTTAAAAGAGAGACAAATTGTTCCATTTTATATATTATTATAGAACAGTTGGACAGTTTATCATCCTGGGAACCAATGTCCTCTGCAGAGGACCTTTGCTGCTATATCCTTCCGGGAACCAGTGTCCTTTATAGTGGACATTTGCTGCTATATGCTCCTGGGAACCAAAGTCCTTTATAGTGGACATTTGCTGCTATATCCTCCTGGGAACCAATGTCTTTTATAGTGGACATTTGCTGTTATATGCTTCTGGGAACCAGCGTCCTTTATAGTGGACATTTGCTGCTATATCCTCCTGGGAACCAGTGTCCTTTGTAGTGGACATGTGCTGCTATATCGGAGTACCAGCGTCCTTTATAGTGGACATTTGCTGCTATATTCTCCTGGGAACCAGTGTCCTTTTCAGTGGACATTTGCTGCAATATTCTCCAGACAACCAGCATCCTCTCTATTGGACAGTTGCTGCTATATCCTCCTGGGAACCAACGTCCTATGTAGTGGACATTTGCTGCTATATTCTCCTGGGAACCAGTGTCCTTTTCAGTGGACATTCGCTGCAATTTTCTCCAGACAACCAGCATCCTCTCTATTGGACAGTTGCCGCTATATCCTCCTGGGAACCAATGTCCTATGTAGTGGACATTTGCTGCTATATTCTCCTGGGAACCAGCGTCCTTTATAGTGGACATTTGCTGCTATATGCTCCTGGGAACCAGTGTCCTTTATAGTGGACATTTGCTGCTATATGCTCCTGGGAACCAACGTCCTTTATAGTGGACGTTTGCTGCTATATCCTCCTGAGAACCAGCGTCCTCTTTAGTGGACATTTGCTGCTATATCCTCTTGAGAACTAGCGTCCTCTGTAGTGGACATTTGCTGCTATATCCTCCTGAGAACTAGCGTCCTCTGTAGTGGACATTTCCTGCTATATGCTCCTGAGAACCAGCGTCCTCTGTAGTGGACATTTGCTGCTATATCTTGCTGGGAGCCAACGTCCTCTGTAGTGGACATTTGCTGCTATATTCTCTGGAGAACTAGTGTCCTCTGTAGTGGACATTTGCTGCTATATCTTGCTGGGAGCCAACGTCATTTGTGGTGGACATTGGCTGCTATATCCTCCTGGGAACCAGCGTCCTTTGTAGTGGACATTTGCTGCTATATCCTCCTGAGAACCAGTGTCCTCTGTAGTGGACATTTGCTGCTATATCCTCCTGAGAACCAGCGTCCTCTTTAGTGGACATTTGCTGCTATATCCTCTTGAGAACTAGTATCTTCTGTAGTGGACATTTGCTGCTAAATTCTCCGGAGAACTAGTGTCCTCTGTAGTGGACATTTGCTGCTATAACTTGCTGGGAGCCAACGTCCTTTGTAGTGGACATTGGCTGCTATATCCTCCTGGGAACCAGCGTCCTTTGTAGTGGACATTTGCTGCTATATCCTCCTGGGAACCAACGTCCTTTGTAGTGGACATTTGCTGCTATATTTTCCTGGGAACCAGCGTCCTTTATAGTGGACATTTGCTGCTATATGCTCTTGAGAACTAGCGTCCTCTGTAGTGGACATTTGCTGCTATATGCTCCTGGGAACCAACGTCCTTTGTAGTGGACATTTGCTGCTATATTTTCCTGGGAACCAGCGTCCTTTATTTTGGACATTTGCTGCTATATCCTCCGGAGAACTTGTGTCCTCTGTAGTGGACATTTGCTGCTATATCCTACTGGGAACCAGTGTCCTTTATAGTGGACATTTGCTGCTATATCCTTCTGAGAACCAGCGTCCTCTGTAGTGGACATTTGCTGCTATATCCTACTGGGAACCAGTGTCCTTTATAGTGGACATTTGCTGCTATATCCTTCTGAGAACCAGCGTCCTCTGTAGTGGACATTTGCTGCTATATCCTACTGGGAACCAGTGTCCTTTATAGTGGACATTTGCTGCTATATCCTCCTGAGAACCAGCGTCCTTTTCAGTGGACATTTGCTGCAATATTCTCCAGAGAATCAGCGTCCTCTGTAGTGGACATTTGCTGCTATATCCGCTGTAGTGTACTTACAGATACCGTCAAATCCCCACGCTTTGAACCCTGCGGCTTAAAAAACGGTTGCGGCTAATTTGAGGATTATTCTTCACTAATGGCCTACAATGCAAATAGTTTTCATCAAACAGAAGAAAAGACATTAAAACGGTGTGTCATTATTTGTTCTACGGCGACTTGAACCGGAAGGTCAAGTGCCGTTCCGTCTTCTACCCGTCCATAGCGTTTCTACTCGTATGGATTCTTCATTCATCACTCCAAGCAACGTTTGTCAGTTTTACAATATAACTAAAACAATTCATACTTACTAAACTGTGTTTTCAGGCATATTCGTGCGTGCTGTCGTAATGTAATCAAGCCAGCGTCGCTAGCGTTAGTTAATATGCTAACACGCTAGCAGTGTTTGTGTTATTAATATTAACTCACAATGGCATTCTTTTTCTATTGTTTCACCAAAACGTCACCGTGAAGTTATTGAGTCTGTGTAGTTGATTGGAGAACTAGCTTCCAAAAGAAACTTCTGTTTTGTATGATCAGCCGTTTTACTGCCACGTTACACTCACCGTTTGGAAACATTGAAGGTGTAGAAATAAATATTTACACAATCTTTCTGTGTAAATTACTTATTTCACAACGTATATATCTGCGGCTTATATATGGAGAAAAAATTTCTTATACAATTTTGTGGGTGTGGCTCAAATACAGGTGCACTATATACCCTGTAAAATACGTTAGATTGATATAGAACAACCTCCTGTGTGTACTACGGCTTCCTCTCCCACAGTCCACAAACAATTTAAATGAATTGACGACATGCAAACGGCTGGCGACCATTGCTGGGGTCTCTTGCACCAGGTCAAGCTGGGATAGGCTCCAGCTCCCCCCGTGGTGACCCCAGTGAGGATTTCAATGGCTCGGAGAAGGAACGAGTGATCTCATTTTTGGGGGGTGATCCGGATCATTTGTACTACGTTGCCTTACCCTCACAAGCCTCTATTTCTCCGTGTGCGTATGCTCGCCGCCCCCGCCTCCGCCCACAGAGACAAAAAGAGTAAATGACTGACAAGATTGAACTGACAAGACTCCATTTAAGTTAAAGTTAAAGTACCAATGATTGTCACACACACAAGGTGTGGTGAAATTTGTCCTCTGCATCCCCGTGTTCACCCCCTGGGAGGTGAGGGGAGCAGTGAGCAGGAGCGGTGGCCGCGCCCGGGAATACTTTTTGGTGATTTAATCCCCAAATCCAACCCTCGATGCTGAGTGCCAACCGATATAAATAGCTCAAAAAGTCATTGGGCGGATTTCGAGGAAACTTTCAGGAAATGTCAGAAACGAGAGAAGGAACAAGTGATTCCTTTTTGGGGCTGATCCGGATCATCGTCTGGGTTTTTTATACTACTAGGTGCTTTTCTATAGTTAAAGTTAAAGTGCCAATGATTGTCACACACACACTAGGTGTGGCGACATTATTCTCTGCATTTGACCCATCACCCTTGATCACCCCCTGGGAGGTGAGGGGAGCAGTGAGCAACAGCGGTGGCCGCGCCCGGGAATCATTTTTGGTGGTTTAACCCCCAATTCCAACCCCTTGATGCTGAGTGCCAAGCAGGGAGGTAATGGGTCCCATTTTTATAGTCTTTGGTATGACTCGGCCGGGGGTTTGAACTCACGACCTACCGATCTCAGGGCGGACACTCTAAGTCAGGGGTCACCAACCTTTTTGAAACCAAGAGCTACTTCTTGGGCACTGATTAATGCGAAGGGCTACCAGTTTGATACACACTTAAATAATTTACGTTTAACTCTGTGTTATTATTAATAATTAATGATATTTACACTTAATTGAACGGTTTAAAAGAGGAGAAAACACGAAAAAAATGACAATTAAATTTTGAAACATAGTTTATCTTCAATTTTGACTCTTTAAAATTCAAAATTCAACCGAAAAAAAGAGGAGAAAAACTAGCTAATTCGAATCTTTTTGAAAAAATTAAAAAAATAATTTATGGAACATCATTAGTAATTTTTCCTGATTAAGATTAATTTTATAATTTTGATGACATGTTTTAAATAGGTTAAAATACAATCTGCACTTTGTTAGAATATATAACAAATTGGACCAAGCTATATTTCTAACAAAGACAAATCATTATTTCTTCTACATTTTCCAGAACAAAAATTTTAAAAGAAATTCAAAAGACTTTGAAATAAGATTTAAATTTTATTTTACAGATTTTCTAGATTTGCCAGAATATTTTTTTTGAATTTTAATCATAATAAGTTTGAAGAAATAATTCACAAATATTCTTCGTCGAAAAAACAGAAGCTAAAATGAAGAATTAAATTAAAATGTATTTATTATTCTTTACAATAAAAAAAATAAATTTACTTGAACATTAATTTAAATTGTCAGAAAAGAAGAGGAAGGAATTTAAAAGGTCAAAAGGTATATGTGTTTAAAAATCCTAAAATCATTTTTAAGGTTGTATTTTTTCTCTAAAATTGTCTTTCTGAAAATTATAAGAAGCAAAGTAAAAAAAATAATGAATTTATTTAAACAAGTGAAGACCAAGTCTTTAAAATATTTTCTTGGATTTTCAAATTCTATTTGAGTTTTGTCTCTCTTAGAATTAAAAATGTCGAGCAAAGCGAGACCAGCTTGCTAGTAAATAAATATAATTTAAAAAATAGAGGCAGCTCACTGGTAAGTGCTGCTATTTGAGCTATTTTTAGAACAGGCCAGCGGGCGACTCATCTGGTCCTTACGGGCTACCTGGTGCCCGCGGGCACCGCGTTGGTGACCCCTGCTCTAAGTTATTATTATTCCATGATATCAGCAACTGTACATACTGGCGTTTTCTACAGTCTGGACCTAAGTGGCACAGAGTCGCGGGGAATAGATCAGCGTAAGTGAAAGGGACCCCCCGCCCTTCTTGCTTCTTCCTGTTACGACCCCCCAAGAAGTGGCCAGGGATCAGGTTCCGCCCCCCCCTCCTCCAGATGTGAGCACGGGGGGCATCTTGGATCTCCAGCAATGTATAATGCGAGTCTGTGTGTGTGTGTGTGTGTAAGTGTGTGTGTGTGTGTGTGTGTAGGGCACACTCCTGTGTCAGCAATGTCACACCCTCCGGCAATTGACGCCACCGAGCTGTCAATGAGATGGATAGGCATGTGATGCAGACATGAGGGCGGCCGGGGGTGTGGGTGGGAAGGGTTGAGGTGCATACTGGAGGATCCACTTGCTCACAGTGACGCCCCTCGCTCGTCGGAAGCGGACTACTTCGCGCACTTTACTTGTGTGCACCTGCGCACCGTGTAATGCCACTCATCTGGCATGCCCCCGTGGTTAGAGCAGGTGTACCTAATGTCTCGGTCCCTGTCACACTAAGTCGCCGTCGTCTCAGAAGGCTTCATTTAAGGCAAACCAGTAGTTATAGTCTGCAAATGATGTGTTGTTGTTGAGTGTCGGTGTTGTCTAGAGCTCGGCAGAGTAACCGTGTAATACTCTTCCGTATCAGCAGGTGGCAGCCGGTAGCTAATTGCTTTATAGATGTCGGAAACAGCGGGAGGCAGTGTGCAGGTAAAAAGGTGTCTAATGCTTAAACCAAAAATAAACAAAAGGTGAGTGCCCCTAAGAAAAGGCATTGAAGCTTAGGGAAGGCTATGCGGAACGAAACTACAACTGAACTGGCTGCAAAGTAAACCAAAACAGAATGCTGGACGACAGCAAAGACTTACTGCGGAGCGAAGACAATGTGTATCCATCCGGACATGACATGACAATCGACAATGTCCCCACAAAGAAGGATAAAAACAACTGAAATATTCTTGATTGCTAAAACAAAGTAGATGCGGGGAAATATCGCTCAAAGGAAGACATGAAACTGCTACAGGAAAATACAGAAAAAAGAGAAAAAGCCACCAAAATAGGAGCGCAAGACAAGAACTAAAACACTACACACAGGAAAACAGCAAAAAAGTCCAAATAAGTCAGGGTGTGGTGTGACAGGTGGTGACAGTACACCTACTTTGAGACAAGAGCTATATTGATGCATGGTTGGTTATGCTTTAAAGTCATACCCAACAATTGTGACGACGACTTTTTACTGTCAACTGAGTTTCGTTTTTTAAATGATTTCTGCTGGTGGTGTGCCTCCGCATTTTTTTCAACGCAAAAAATGTGCCTTTGCTCAAAAAAGGTTGAAAAACACTGATTTAAAGTCCTACTGAAAGCCACTACTACCGACCACACAGTCTGATAGTTTATATATCAATGATGAAATCTTAACATTGCAACACATGCCAATACGGCCGGGTTAACTTATAAAGTGCAATTTTAAATTTCCCGGGAAACTTCCGGTTGAAAACGTCTATGTATGATGACGTATGCGCGTGACGTCGATGGTTGAAGCGGAAGTATTCTGTTTTCATCGCAAAATTCCACAGTATTCTGGACATTGTGTTGGTGAATCTTTTGCAATTTGTTTAATGAACAATGGAGTCTGCAAAGAAGAAAGCTGTAGGTGGGAAGCGGTGTATTAGCGGCTGGCTGCAGCAACACAACCAGGAGGACTTTGAGTTGGATAGCAGACACGCTATCCGACGCTAGCCGGCGACAGCATCGATGATTAGGTGAAGTCCTTCGTCGCACCGTCGATCGCTGGAACGCAGGTGAGCACGGGTGTTGATGAGCATAAGAGGGCTGGCGTAGGTGGAGCGCTAATGTTTTTATCATAGCTCTGACGAGGTCCCTTAGCTAAGTTAGCTTCAATGGCGTCGTTAGCAACAGCATTGCTAGGCTTCGACAGGCGGCACAGCATTAACCGTGTAGTTACAGGTCCAGTGTTTGGTTCGGTGTCTCCTGATAGTAGTATTGTTGATCTGCTGTCTATCCTTCCAGTCAGGGGTTTATTTCTTTTGTTTCTATCTGCATTCAAGCACGATGCGATCACGTTAGCTCCTTAGCTAAAGTGCTTTGCCGATGTATTGTCGTGGAGATAAAAGTCACTGTGAATGTCCATTTCGCGTTCTCGACTCTCATTTTCAAGAGGATATAGTATCCGAGGTGGTTTAAAATACAAATCCGTGATCCACAATAGAAAAAGGAGAAAGTGTGGAATCCAATGAGCCAGCTTGTACCTAAGTTACGGTCAGAGCGAAAAAAGATGCGTCCTGCACTGCACTCTAGTCTTTCACTCTCACGTTCCTCATCCACAAATTTTTCATCCTCGCTCAAATTAATGGGGGAATCGTCGCTTTCTCGGCCCGAATCGCTCTCGCTGCTGGTGTAAACAATGGGGAAATGTGAGGAGCCTTTCAACCTGCGACGTCACGCTACTTCCGGTACAGGCAAAGCTTTTTTTATCAGCGACCAAAAGTTGCGAACTTTATCGTCAATGTTCTCTACTAAATCCTTTCAGCAAAAATATGGCAATATCGCGAAATTATCAAGTATGACACATAGAATGGATCTGCTATCCCCGTTTAAATAAAACAATTTCATTTCAGTAGGCCTTTAACATCAAAACTGTAGCCGCCGTTATGATGTGCAGCACTGTTTTTAAATGAGCGTAAGTCTTGAATTATAGAAAGTATTTCAATGGTTGAAATCTGCGTTCTTTGGGTGTTACACGAGTTATTACGGTAATCCACGTCACAGCCGATCAGTTCAGTTTCAGTTTATTTCGAACATGTCTACGATACGATGTAATATGTCCAGTTGTTTCATTACAGCACGTCTGAAAAGGAGTAGGAAGAAGCTGAGCTTATTTAATCCTACGCCTTTTCGTACCATAGCAATTTTCTCGCATTTCCTTGTCCTCTGTAACAAAACAGTGAATACATAAATAATAAATACATAATATGCCATAGTAGGTAAACAAATATTAAATACCGTATTTTTCGGACTATAAGTCGCAGTTTTTTTCATAGTTTGGCCGGGGGTGCGACTTATACTCAGGAGCGACTTATGTGTGAAATTATTAACACATTAGCGTAAAATATCAAATAATATTATTTAGCTCATTCACGTAAGAGACTAGACGTATAAGATTTCATGGGATTTAGCGATTAGGAGTGACAGATTGTTTGGTAAACGTATAGCATGTTCTATATGTTATAGTTATTTGAATGACTCTTACCATAATATGTTACGTTAACATACCAGGCACGTTCTCAGTTGGTTATTTATGCCTCATATAGCGTACACTTATTCAGCCTGTTGTTCACTATTCTTTATTTATTTTAAATTGCCTTTCAAATGTCTATTCTTGGTGTTGGGTTTTATCGGATACATATCCCCAAAAAATGCGACTTATACTCCAGTGCGACTTATATATGTTTTTTTCCTTCTTTATTATGCATTTTCTGCAGGTGCGATTTATATTCCGGTGCGACTTATACGCCGGAAAAAAACGATACATAAATATCTGTTTTGTTTGAGCCGCCGTTTTACTGCCGTGTAAATAAACATTTACACAATCTTGCGTACCGGTATATATCTGCTGCTTATAGTCTGGTGCGGCTAATATATGTGTAAATATTAATTTCTTCTCAAATTTGGTGGCTGTGGCTTAAATACCGGTGCGCTCTATAGCCCGGTAGATACGGTTGTAGTTTTTGCTTTTATTTAGTTATGTTGCACGAGACACTTTATCCTGTTAAAAAGTAGTAGTATATAGTACTGTTGTACGGTATATTAGTATATCACTGCAATACTAATTAATCATATTTGGTTCTATATCGCCTCTGAAAAGTACCGGTCCCTACACCTAACATCCACTGTAATGATACCAAGTACAGGAGCGTATTTAGTCGCTACTACTATGATTACGTCGATATTTTTTGGCATCACAACATCTTCTTTTGTTTTTTTTAAATGTATATTATGTTTATAAACTCAGGAAATATGTCCCTGAACACATGAGGACTTTGAATATGACCAATGTATGATCCTGTAACTACTTGGTATCGGATTGATACCCAAATGTGTGGTATCATCCAAAACTAATGTAAAGCATACAAACAACAGAAAAATAAATGATTATTACATTTTAAAAGAAGTGTAGACAGAACATGTTAAAAGAGAAAGTAAGCAGATATTAACAGTAAATGAACAAGTAGATTAATAATTCATTTTCTACCGCTTGTCCTTAATAATGTTGAAAAAATAATAGAATGATAAATGACACAATATGTTACTGCATATGTCAGCAGCTAAATTAAATAAAAATATTTTTTATTTATATAATATGTATAAAAAATGTGTGTATAAAGTGTATATAAAACAGTAAGTTAAAAAAATGGATAAATATTTAACAACATGATTAACAACAATACTAGCACATTTGATAAGATAAGCTTTATAATAAGTGTTATTTAGTTACAATTTCAGTTCCACAGTCTTTTATCGGATCAGTACACAAAATGGGATCAGAAACGAGGCCAAAAATAATAAAATAAAATAAATATGTCAGCCTTTGTTTGTTTACTTACTAATAAAAGACAAGTTGTCTTGTATGTTCACTATTTTATTTAAGGACAAACTTGCAATAAGAAACATATGTTTAATGTACCCTAAGATTATTTGTTCAAATAAAGCCAATACTGCCATTTTTTGTGGTGCCCTTTATTTAGAAAAGAACCGAAAAGTATCTAAATAATTTTGGTATCGGGACAACACTGGTATGTAACATTCTATACCACAAATGCCATACATTGATTGATTGATTGATTGATTGATTGATTGATTGAGAAGTTTATTGACATCTTAAAGAATTGAATCCATGTAATGCTTTAAAAAGGCAAATGGACGGTACAAAAAGCCAAAAGGCTTGTTTCCATTGTGGTCCATCAAATATTCATCACATTTGATACATTCAATAATAAAAGATAAATAACCTGTAACATATACCGTATTTTTCGGACTATAAGTCACAGTTTTTTTCATAGTTTGGCCGGGGGTGCGACTTATACTCAGGAGCGACTTATGTGTGAAATTATTAACACATTAGCGTAAAATATCAAATAATATTATTTAGCTCATTCACGTAAGAGACTAGACGTATAAGATTTCATGGGATTTAGCGATTAGGAGTGACAGATTGTTTGGTAAACGTATAGCATGTTCTATATGTTATAGTTATTTGAATGACTCTTACCATAATATGTTACGTTAACATACCAGGCACGTTCTCAGTTGGTTATTTATGCCTCATATAACGTACACTTATTCAGCCTGTTGTTCACTATTCTTTATTTATTTTAAATTGCCTTTCAAATGTCTATTCTTGGTGTTGGGTTTTAGCAAATACATTTCCCCCAAAAATGC
The DNA here is from genome assembly GCF_033978785.1 of Entelurus aequoreus. Classification (NCBI taxonomy): domain Eukaryota; kingdom Metazoa; phylum Chordata; class Actinopteri; order Syngnathiformes; family Syngnathidae; genus Entelurus; species Entelurus aequoreus. The sequence goes on along the minus strand of NC_084749.1, from coordinate 16,876,303 downwards.
GACTTATACTCCAGTGCGACTTATATATGCTTTTTTCCTTCTTTATTATGCATTTTCTGCAGGTGCGACTTATACTCCAGAGCGACTTATACTCCGAAAAACACGGTATATAAAAAATTACGTAAAAAAAATGGATAAATGATTAACAACATGATTAACAACAATAAGAGCACATTTGATAAGATAAGCTTTGTAATAAGTGTTATTGTGTTTACTTTAGTTACAATATCAGTTCCACAATCTTGTATCGGATCAGTACACAAAATGGGATCAGATATTTGGCCAAAAAATCAGAGAGGAGGGCCACAAATGTCGATCGGAACTTCCCTATTAATGGAAGAGTCAGCCACAGGATTAGGTGTCTTGTTTTGAAGGGCTCAGCCTATCGTCTGGTCATGCTGATGTCGACTGAGCAGAGGGTGAGGCATGTCGTAAGTCAATACAAAGACCAAAGTGGTAACACTTAGAGACCTTTCACCCTCCCTCAGCCACTTGAATATTAATGCCTCCATGTCGCTCTCATCCCCCGACGTCTCCCGAAGTCCGGTCATTACTGAGCATGTGTCAATTCCTTCCCGATACGAGATCAGGCCTGCACATCAACCGCCGCTAATTTACGACCGGGCAAGGGCCGCCGGTTAAATTCCTATCAATGAAATATCGCCGAGAGGTTAGAGGTTAGCCGTCCTGAGGAATCACCTCTCCGCCGTTATTCATCGCGTCCTTTTGAATTATTCATACGTTACACTATAAATCTGAAAATGTGTCTTTTATTTTCTTTTTTTTTTTCAAGCCGTTCAAGTTTGATTGGGAGATTTAGGATGGGACGCACACAGAGGGATGAGTTTCACACATAAATACCAGATAGAAGACAGACAGATCCACCACGCCATAGACCAGGGGTGTCAAACTCATTTTTGTCATGATCCGTGGTCCGGATCATATTTTCGTTATGTTCTGTTCATTTAAAGGCCTACTGAAACCCACTACTACCGACCCTGATAGTTTATATATCAATGATGAAATCTTAACATTGCAACACATGCCAATACGGCCGGGTTAATTTATAAAGTGCAATTTTAAATTTCCCGCGAAACTTCCGGTTGAAAACGTCTATGTATGATGACGTAAGCGTGTGACGTCAATCGTTGGAACGGAGGTATTCGGACACATTGAATCCAATACAAAAAGCTCTGTTTTCATCCCAAAATTCCACAGTATTCTGGACATCTGTGTTGGTGAATCTTTTGCAATTTGTTTAATGGACAATGAAGACTGCAAAGAAGAAAGCTGTAGGTGGGATCGGTGTATTAGCGGCTGGCTGCAGCAACACAACCAGGAGGACTTTGGCTTGGATAGCAGACGCGCTATCCAACGCTAGCCGCCGACCGCATAGATGATCGGGTGAAGTCCTTCGTCGCTCCGTTGATCGCTGGAACGCAGGTGAGCACGGGTGTTGATGAGCAGATGAGGGCTGGCGTAGGTGGAGCGCTAATGTTTTTAGCATAGCTCTGACGAGGTCCCGTAGCTAAGTTAGCTTCAATGGCGTCGTTAGAAACAGCATTGTTAAGCTTTGCCAGGCTGGAAAGCATTAACCGTGGAGTTACAGGTCCATGGTTTAATAGTATTGTTGATTTTCTGTCTATCCTTCCAGTCAGGGGTTTATTTCTTTTGTTTCTATCTGCAGTTAAGCCCGATGCTATCATGTTAGCTCCGTAGCTAAAGTGCTTCGCCGCTGTATTGTCGTGGAGATAAAAGTCACTGTGAATGTCCATTTCGCGTTCTCGACTCTCATTTTCAAGAGGATATAGTATCCGAGGTGGTTTAAAATACAAATCCGTGATCCACGATAGAAAAAGGAGAAAGTGTGGAATCCAATGAGCCAGCTTGTACCTAAGTTACGGTCAGAGCGAAAAAAGATACGTCCTGCACTGCACTCTAGTCCTTCACTCTCACGTTCCTCATCCACAAATCTTTCATCCTGGCTCAAATTGATGGGGTAATCGTCGCTTTCTCAGTCCGAACCGCTCTCGCTGCTGGTGTAAACAATGGGGAAATGTGAGGAGCCTTTCAACCTGTGAAGTCACGCTAATTCCGGTACAGGCAAGGCTTTTTTTATCAGCGACCAAAAGTTGCGAACTTTATCGTCGATGTTCTCTACTAAATCCTTTCAGCAAAAATATGGCAATATCGCGAAATGATCAAGTATGACACATAGAATGGATCTGCTATACCCGTTTAGATTTAAAAAAAATCATTTCAGTAGGCCTTTAACTCCATAGTTCCTGTTTTTTGTGCACCCTTGTTTGTTTTGGTTGCCATGGTTGCGTATGATTTCCGCCTGCCACTGGTGTTCGGACGCTCACCAGGCTTTAATCAAGAGACTATCTAAACCGCCTTTGCCTGTCAGTCGGCCTGGCGTCATTGCTCGTTTCAGGTCTGATTCCGTAGTTATGCTAGTTCAGTGGTTCTTAACCTTGTTGGAGGTACCGAACCCCACCAGTTTCATATGCGCATTCACCGAACCCTCCTTTAGTGAAACAAAAAAATTAAAATTGTTTTCAAATTCAAGAAAAAGTCATATGTTTTTTTACTCGTGTACAAAATGAACCGCGCATGAACATCACCTTGTTCAAAGAACAAAACCAACACAGTGCATGAACTCACAACAGATGACACACCTTACACACATTACCATGAATTGTCCTCCTGTTGGTGGGATTGCCTTCAGGAGAACTGGTGCACAGACAGCCACCACACTGTCCTTGGCAAAGAGAAGGCCAGGGTCCAGTGGCATGGAGACCAAGACAATTGGGGGGCTCATCTTTGCTGCAGCCTTCTTCCGCCTTTGTGACCGTTGTGGAGCTTCTATGCAACCATCATCCGCCCACTCCACCTATGAGGTCTTTTTAACCACATGTAGCATCATCTACAAAGATACAAATAATTGCTATTGCGACATCTAGTGGACACATATAGAACTGCGGTTTCTTTCATTCAAAAATTCCAGCTCATTTTTATAAAACCTTTTTCGCGGGCCGTAGGTTTGACACCCCCGCCATAGACGGATAGATATGCACACACAGAGCCGACAATACTCTCAGCAAACTCTTCAACAGCCTCCAGTCCCACCTCTCGCCTGTTTTACTACTCCCACACAGCAGCGCTAATGAATGCCCGGTGCTGCTCGAGCCAATTGAAAGCATTGTCGAGCGCCGTAAATCTGGGCAAATGCACGGGCGGGCAAACTTGAAACACTCACTCTGGCGGCGAGATCCCACTCAGACCGACGTGCCGGAGGACAGACAAATGTACACATTCCTAAATATATACACACTCCCATTACTCAAGAGATACTTTCACCGCTGGTGAATCTGCTGAATGTGATGCACATACAGAACAGCATATGCTCTCTCTGGGTGTCGGAGGAGGACTCGGTCGTATTTCATTTCGACGCCGTCCTGTGAGGAGTCTTTATGTGAGTCCTAACAAGGCAACAGTTGAATCTGTCAAGGAAAATATGTTAGCTTCCAACGAAAGATGGGTACTACACTTGGTACTTTTATAGGTACTGACCGGATTCCATCGGATTCAAGTCAAATCAAACAGTACCAAAATTCATGATCATTTTGATTTAACTAAGAACAAATGCGATAAAATATATACTGTATTTACATACTTACAAACCTTTGGCCTGCACTATATATATATATATATATATATATATATATATATATATATATATATATATATATATATATATATATATATATATATATATATATATATATATATATATATATATATATATATATATATATATATGTATATATATATATATATATATGTATATATATATATATATATATATATATATATATATATATATGTATATATATATATATATATATATATATATATATATATAGTACAGGCCAAAGGTTTTAGGTGACTACCTCTTGAAGCTCATGGAGAGAATGCCAAGAGTGTGCAAAGCAGTAATCAGAGCAAAGGGTGGCTATTTTGAAGAAACTAGAATATAAAACATGTTTTCAGTTATTTCACCTTTTTTTTTTGTTAAGTACATAACTCCACTAGGGCTGCAACAACTAATCGATTAAATCGATTAAAATCGATTATTAAAATAGTTGCCGATTAATTTAGTCATCGATTCGTTGGATCTATGCTATGCGCATGCGCAGTTTTTTTTTAAATAAAAAAAAAGATTTTTTTTTATTTTTTATTTTTTATTTTTTTTAAATTAACCTTTATTTATAAACTGCAACATTTACAAACAGCTGAGAAACAATAATCAAAATAAGTATGGTGCCAGTATGCTGTTTTTTTTTCAATAAAATACTGGATAGGATAGAAATGTTGTTTGTCTCTTTTATCCGATTATTAATCGATTAATCAAAGTAATAATCGACAGATTAGTCCATTATCAAATTAATCGTTAGTTGCAGCCCTAAACTCCACATGTGTTCATTCATAGTTTTGATGCCTTCGGTGACAATCTACAATGTAAATAGTCAAGAAAATAAAGAAAACGCATTGAATGAGAAGGTATGTCCAAAATTTGGCCTGTACTGTATGTATATATATATATATATATATATATATATATATATATGTCTTAATTAGATTATCCAAAAAATAGTGCTCGATACCGTGGTAGAGCGTAATATGTATGTGTGGGAAAAAATCACAAGACTATTTCATCTCTACAGGCCTGTTTCATGAGGGGTTACCTCAATCCTCAGGAGATTTTCCTGAGGATTGAGGTAACCCCTCATGAAACAGGCCTGTAGAGATGAAATAGTCTTGTGATTTTTTCCCACACATACATATATATATATATATATATATATATATATATATATATATATATATATATATATATATATATATATATATATATATATATATATATATATATATATATATATATATATAAATACAGTACATATATTTTATCGCATTTGTTCTTAATTAAATCAAAATGATCATGAAATTTGGTACCGTTTGATTTGACTTGAATCAGATGGAATCCGGTCAGTACCTATAAAAGTACCAAGTGTAGTACCCATCCCTCGTTGGAAGCTAACATATTTTCCTTGACAGATTCAACTGTTGCCTTGTTAGGAGTCACATAAAGACTCCTCACAGGACGGCGTCGAAATGAAATACGACCGAGTCCTCCTCCGACACCCAGAGAGCATATGCTGTTCTGTATGTATATATATTAGGGCTGTGAATCTTTGGGTGTCCCACGATTCGATTCAATATCGATTCTTGGGGTCACGATTCGATTCAAAATCGATTTTTTTTTTTTCAATTCAACACGATTCTCGATTCAAAAACGATATTTTCCCGATTCAAAAGGATTCTCTGTTCATTCAATACATAGATTTCAGCAGGATCTACCCCAGTCTGCTGACATGCAAGCAGAGTAGTAGATTTTTGTAAAAAGCTTTTATAATTGTAAAGGACAATGTTTTATCAACTGATTGCAATAATGTCAATTTGTTTTAACTATTAAATGAACCAAAAATATGACTTATTTTATCTTTGTGAAAATATTGGACACAGTGTGTTGTCAAGCTTATGAGATGCGATGCAAGTGTAAGCCACTGTGACACTCTTGTTCTTTTCTTTTTAAAAAAAATAAATGTCTAATGATAATGTCAATGAGGGATTTTTAATCACTGCTATGTTGAAATTGTAACTAATATTGATACTGTTGTTGAAAATATTCATTTTTGTTTCACTACTTTAGGTTTGTTCTGTGTCGTGTTTGTGTCTCCTCTCAATTGCTCTGTTTATTGCAGTTCTGAGTGTTGCTGGGTCGGGTTTGGTTTTGGAATTTGGATTGCATCGTTATGGTATTGCTGCGTATTGTTTGTTGGATTGATTAATTAAAAAAATAATAAAAAAACTTTTTTTTTTTTTTTTAAATAATAAAAAAATAATAATAAAAAATAAAAAAAATAGATTTTTAAAAAATGAGAATCGATTCTGAATCGCACAACGTGAGAATCGCGATCCGAATCCGAATCGATTTTTTCCCACACCCCTAATATATATATATATATATATATATATATATATATATATATATATATATATATATATATATATATATATATATATATATATATATATATATACTGTATGCGTGTATATATATATATATATATATACTGTGTATATATATATATACTGTGTATATACACAGTGTATATATACTGTGTATATATATATATACTGTGTATATACACAGTGTATATATACTGTGTATATATATATATACTGTGTATATATATATATACTGTGTATATATATATATACTGTGTATATATATATATACTGTGTATATATATATATATATATATATATATATATATATATATATATATATATATATATATATATATATATACTGTGTATATATATATATATATATATATATATATATATATATATATATACTGTGTATATATATACTGTGTGTATATATATATATATATATATATATATATATATATATATATATATATATATATATATATATATATATATATATATATATGGTAACACTTTAGTATGGGGAACATATTCACCATTAATTAGTTGCTTATTAACATGCAAATTAGTAACATATTGGCTCTTAATTAGTCATTATTAAGTACTTATTGATGCCTTATTCTGCGTGGCCTTATTATACAACCAGTAAGCCATTAACTAAGAGTCTTCCCTCAATAACCTGAGAATTATTGCTTATTAGTAACCCTAACCCTTATATGTTCCCCTAGTGTCCAAATAACTCTAAATTAAGTCTTTGTTACTTAGACTATGTTCCCCATACTAAAGTGTTACCACATATATATATATATATATATATATATATATACATATATATATATATATATATATATATATATATATATACATATATATATATATATATATATATATATATATATATATATATATGGGCAGCCCGGTGGAAAAGCGGTAAGTGCGCGTGCCACACAATAAGAAGGTCCTGCGTTTGCATGTTCTCCCCGTGACTGCGTGGGTCCCTTCCGGGTACTCCGTCTTCCTCCCACCTCCAAAGACATGCACCTGGGGATCGGTTGATTCGCAACACTAAATTGGCCCTAGTGTGTGAATGTGAATAAGAATGTTGTCTATCTGTGTTGGCCCTGCGTTGAGTTGGCGACTTGTCCAGGGTGTACCCCGCCTTCCGCCCGAATGCAGCTGGGAAAGGCTCCAGCACCCCCGCGACCCCGAGAGGGTCAAGCGGTAGGAAAATGAATGGATATATATAATATATATAATATACTATTCCAACTTTGGCCACAGCGTCAGGTGCTACGTAGAGTGGCGCTTTTCCATCATTTTCAGCAGGCTGCCTTGCAAAATGATTACCCGCCGTCCCACTCTACTTTGAATTCAGAGGTGCAGCGTGGTCTATAATCAGTCTTGAATCAACTGTTTGGTTTCTGAAAGTTCCTGGAGAGGCAGCGAGAGGACAGGTGGGCGCACTGCTCGGAATGGAAGCGAGCATATTAGCATGTCTCGGACGTGCGTAGAATGGCACTCGCGCACGCTCACCGGGGCTCGTCGGGATGCCTCGCTCCATCCGCAGCAAACAAGACGGCATGCAGTCAGGCAAATAGCGTTACACGAGTGATATAGCAAGCGTTATTACCCCCCCAGAGCAGAGAGACTTGTTTGTTTGTTTGTTCGCCTTCCGCCAAACCCAATAAGCACTCCTGTGTTGACACACAACGTATTTTCATGAAGCAAATTAAACTCTAATTCATGACGCGCATGTAAGAAATTGTTCGACCGGCCTGAGATTGGCGCCCGGCTGTCGCCTTGCATGAAGCAAGTCCAAAAAAAGGTGCTAAAGGTGGGCTTGTGCGCCTCGAATAAGCAAAATAGAAAGAACCGCTTTGTGTCTGTCTTCAGGATATATGGTGATTGACACAATGCCCGCAATGCAGGCAGGTATACAAATTTAGCAGCCGCAATGTGATTTATCAAGACTGAAAATGTTCTGTGGCCTTTGTTTGGCGTCTATATTCAGCAGGTTTAAAATGTCGTTGCAAACTGGCAGAGTTACGCAACAAATGGCTGCACAGATAGACGATTCAAAGAAAGAATATAGAATATTATATATATATATACATATATATATATATATATATACACACTACCGTTCAAAAGTTTGGGGTCACATTGAAATGTCCTTATTTTTGAAGGAAAAGCACTGTACTTTTCAATGAAGATAACTTTAAACTAGTCTTAACTTTAAAGAAATACACTCTACACATTGCTAATGTGGTAAATGACTATTCTAGCTGCAAATGTCCGGTTTTTGGTGCAATATCTACATAGGTGTATAGAGGCCCATTTCCAGCAACTATCACTCCAGTGTTCTAATGGTACAATGTGTTTGCTCATTGGCTCAGAAGGCTAATTGATGATTAGAAAACCCTTGTGCAATCATGTTCACACATCTGAAAACAGTTTAGCTCGTTACAGAAGCTACAAAACTGACCTTCCTTTGAGCAGATTGAGTTTCTGGAGCATCACATTTGTGGGGTCAATTAAACGCTCAAAATGGCCAGAAAAAGAGTAATCATCTGAAACTCGACAGTCTATTCTTGTTCTTAGAAATAAAGGCTATTCCACAAAATTGTTTGGGTGACCCCAAACTTTTGAATGGTAGTGTATATAGATAGTACTTTATTGATTCCTTCAGGAGAGTTCCCTCAGGAAAATTTAAAAAATGTATATAAAAAAAATAAATATATATATATATATATATATATATATATATATATATATATATATATATATATATATATATATATATATATATATATATATATATATATATATATATATATATTATCCATCCATCCATCCATCCATCTTCTTCCGCTTATCCGAGGTCGGGTCGCGGGGGCAGCAGCCTAAGCAGGGAAACCCAGACTTCCCTCTCCCCAGCCACTTCGTCCAGCTCTTCCCGGGGGATCCCGAGGCGTTCCCAGGCCAGCCGGGAGACATAGTCTTCCCAACGTGTCCTGGGTCTTCCCCGTGGCCTCCTACCGGTCGGACGTGCCCTAAACACCTCCCTAGGGAGGCGTTCGGGTGGCATCCTGACCAGATGCCCGAACCACCTCAACTGGCTCCTCTCGATGTGGAGGAGCAGCGGCTTTATTTTGAGCTCCCCCCGGATGGCAGAGCTTCTCACCCTATCTCTAAGGGAGAACCCCGCCACCCGGCGGAGGAAACTCATTTCGGCCGCTTGTGCCCGTGATCTTGTCCTTTCGGTCATAACCCAAAGCTCATGACCATAGGTGAGGATGGGAACGTAAATCGACCGGTAAATTGAGAGCTCTGCCTTCCGGCTCAGCTCCTTCTTCACCACAACGGATCGATACAGCGTCCGCATTACTGAAGACGCCGCACCGATCCGCCTGTCGATCTCACGATCCACTCTTCCCCCACTCGTGAACAAGACTCCAAGGTACTTGAACTCCTCCACTTGGGGCAGGGTCTCCTCCCCAACCCGGAGATGGCACTCCACCCTTTTCCGGGCGAGAACCATGGACTCTGACTTGGAGGTGCTGATTCTCATCCCAGTCGCTTCACACTCAGCTGCGAACCGATCCAGCGAGAGCTGAAGATCCTGGCCAGATGAAGCCATCAGGACCACATCATCTGCAAAAAGCAGAGACCTAATCCTGCAGCCACCAAACCAGATCCCCTCAACGCCTTGACTGCGCCTAGAAATTCTGTCCATAAAAGTTATGAACAGAATCGGTGACAAAGGGCAGCCTTGGCGGAGTCCAACCCTCACTGGAAACGTGTCCGACTTACTGCTGGCAATGCGGACCAAACTCTGGCACTGATCATACAGGGAGCGGACCGCCACAATCAGACAGTCCGATACCCCATACTCTCTGAGCACTCCCCACAGGACTTCCCGAGGGACACGGTCGGATGCCTTCTCCAAGTCCACAAAACACATGTAGACTGGTTGGGCAAACTCCCATGCACCCTCAAGGACCCTGCCGAGAGTATAGAGCTAGTCCACAGTTCCACGACCAGGACGAAAACCACACTGTTCTACCTGAATCCGAGGTTCGACTATCCGGCGTAGCCTCCTCTCCAGCACACCCGAATAGACCTTACCGGGAAGGCTGAGGAGTGTGATCCCACGATAGTTAGAACACACCCTCCGGTTCCCCTTCTTAAAGAGAGGAACCACCACCCCGGTCTGCCAATCCAGAGGTACCGCCCCCTAAGTCCACGCGATGCTGCAGAGTCTTGTCAACCAAGACAGCCCCACAGCATCCAGAGCCTTAAGGAACTCCGGGCGGATCTCATCCACCCCCGGGGCCTTTCCACCGAGGAGCTTTTTAACTACCTCAGCAACCTCAGCCCCAGAAATAGGAGAGCCCACCACAGATTCCCCAGGCACTGCTTCCTCATAGGAAGACGTGTTGGTGGGATTGAGGAGGTCTTCGAAGTATTCCCTCCACCGATCCACAACATCCGCAGTCGAGGTCAGCAGAACACCATCCTCACTATACACGGTGTTGATAGTGCACTGCTTCCCCTTCCTGAGGCGGCGGATGGTGGTCCAGAATCGCTTCGAAGCCGTCCGGAAGTCGTTTTCCATGGCTTCCCCGAACTCCTCTCATGTCCGAGTTTTTGCCTCCGCGACCGCTGAAGCCGCACACCGCTTGGCCTGTCGGTACCTGTCCGCTGCCTCAGGAGTCCTATGAGCCAAAAGAACCCGATAGGACTCCTTCTTCAGCTTGACGGCATCCCTCACCGCCGGTGTCCACCAACGGGTTCTAGGATTACCGCCACAACAGGCACCAACTACCTTGCGGCCACAGCTCCAATCAGCCGCCTCGACAATAGAGGCGCGGAACATGGTCCATTCAGACTCAATGTCCAGCACCTCCCTCGTGACATGTTCAAAGTTCTTCCGGAGGTGGGAATTGAAACTCTCTCTGACAGGAGACTCTGCCAGACGTTCCCAGCAAACCCTCACAATGCGTTTGGGCCTGCCAGGTCTGTCCGGCATCCTCCCCCACCATCGCAGCCAACTCACCACCAGGTGGTGATCGGTAGAAAGCTCCGCCCCTCTCTTCACCCGAGTGTCCAAAACATGAGGCCGCAAATCCGACGACACAACTACAAAGTCGATCATGGAACTGCGGCCTAGGGTGTCCTGGTGCCAAGTGCACATATGGACACCCTTATGTTTGAACATGGTGTTCGTTATGGACAATCTGTGACGGGCACAAAATTCCAATAACAAAACACAGCTCGGGTTCAGATCCGGGCGGCCATTCTTCCCAATCACGCCTCTCCAGGTTTCACTGTCGCTGCCAACATGAGCGTTGAAGTCCCCCAGTAGAACAAGGGAATCACCCGGGGGAGCACTCTCAAGTACTCCCTCGAGCGAATCCAAAAAGGGTGGGTAATCTGAGCTGTGGTTTGGCGCGTAAGCGCAAACCACAGTCAGGACCCGTTCCCCCACCCGAAGGCGGAGGGAAGCTACCCTCTCGTCCACCGGGTTGAACTCCAACATGCAGGCTCTGAGCCGGGGGGAAACAAGAATTGCCACCCCAGCCCGTCGCCTCTCACTGCCGGCAACGCCAGAGTAGAAGAGAGTCCAGCCCCTCTCGAGAGAACTGGTTCCAGAGCCCTTGCTGTGCGTCGAAGTGAGTCCAACTATGTCTAGCCGGAACTTCTCCACCTTGCGCACTAGCTCAGGCTCCTTTCCCCCCAGCGAGGTGACGTTCCACGTCCCAAGAGCTAGCTTTTGTAGCCGAGGATCGGACCGCCAAGTGCCCTGCCTTCGGCCGCCGCCCAGCTCACTTCGCACCCGACCTCTATGACCCCTGCTATGGGTGGTGAGCCCATTGGAGGGGGGACCCACGTTGCCTCTTCGGGCTGTGCCCGGCCGGGCCCCATGGGGACAGACCCGGCCACCAGGCGCTCGCCATCGTGCCCCACCTCCGGGCCTGGCTCCAGAGGGGGGCCCCGGTGACCCGCATCCGGGCGAGGGAAATCTGGGTTCCTTGTTTTTATCTTTCATTGAGGTCTTCGAGCTGCTCTTTGTCTGATCCCTCACCTAGGACCAGTTTGCCTTGGCATAAAGCCCCCGGACAACATAGCTCCTAGGATCATTGGGACACGCAAACTCCTCTACCACGGTAAGGTGGCAGCTCAGAGAGGAGAATATATATTATATTATTATTAATATATATATATATATTATATATTATATAATTATATATTATATTATTAATATATATATATATATATATATATATATATATATATATATATATATATATATATATATATATATATATATATATACATATATATATACATATATATATATATATATATATATATATATATATATATATATATATATATATATATATATATATATATATATATATATTATTAATAGTAAAAGTTTTAGACCCATCATCTATTCCAGGGGTTCTTAACCTTTTGGACCATCTTTTCCACTACAATTAGGTCATTTAGATCCACTTAAATTTTAGCACTGAATTACTAATCTTACTTTGGATTTGAATCATGTTCAATAATTATATCTAACCTACTTCCAGTTGAACAAGACAAACCTTGTTAAATGATATGAAACTATGTGTTATTCACAAAAACTATTACCAAGCCTTAGGTCAGGCTGATTACAAGAATACATAATATTTAAACTGCAAAAGAAGGGACTCATAAAACTGATAAAAAGTAAATTTACAGATAATTACAAAATGCTAAAATAAATACATTCTAACTAAATTAATTACGCATTTAGTCATACATTTTGCGCTTATAAAACTTCTCTCTGACTTTAGCTCCAGACTTCTTCTGTTTGTTTGAGATTGTCATTACTGCCACAAGTGGCGGAAAAGTGTATTGCAACTAAGTAACGCCGCAGCCCATAGGTTAGGACAGAATAGAATAGACTTTATTAATCGGACCACAGCTGAGAAACATATTTACTGGCGGCTCAACAGAGGCCGCCAGCCTTATGATTAAGAATTTAATTTCAACATAGTTTTTTTTAAGTGTGTCTTTTTTCATATAGGAAATGTATTATTTTATATCTTATATGAAAAAAAACTTGTTGCAGTATGCATTTTCTTGCATCTGGATCATTCCAGACGGACATCAGCTTGCTAAAAGTAAGTTCTGTCGACTTCAATATAGCCTAGAAAAGTTGGTTCAAACTAAATGTGTGTGCTGCATGTCAACAACATGACAAAACGCCACAGAGTGGATTGTATTGTTGTCGTAAATGTGGAGGAAAATAAGCGTTTCCATGGTGACGGCTAGCATACACACAAAAAGCCTTGTTTGAATTGTGCACTTGTTATCAATTGTAGATCCCCCGTAAACACGCTCATTAGTACACTGTGGAGGTTTCTCCCATTCCGGGTTCCTCGGACCACCAAACACTGACATGACAGTTCCGTTTCAGTCTCTCAGGTGCTTTTCAGCAATTGTCTTTTTCTGGCTGTCTCTCGCTCTCGATCCCCCTCTTCCCCAGCTCCAACACCTCTCTCCTCCCCGGCTGCTGCCTTTTAACAGAGCGACGGGTGATTAGATAACCAGGCCCAGGTGGGGCATCTACGCACCTGTCGCTGATCTCGAAGCCGGTCCTGGCACACCCCCGTTTCGCTGCAGGTCTGCAGGCCACCCCACCCGCCACATACACACTATTTTATAATTCACACACGCTGTTTAGCATTCGTTATTTGGATCTAAGTAAATCAGGCCCTTTTAAATTGTAATGTCTGGAATCTAATGCATTCATTTTCTACTGCTTGTCCTGTTATAGGTCGCGGGTGATTAGGAGCCGGTCCCAACTGACTTTAGGTATTAGCTGGTCAATCGCCGGACACAAACCCAGTGATGGTATCTGTACTTCATGCATTAATAATCAAGAACAACGCAGTCAGCCAAGCTAATGCTCTTTTATAAAATGACTTCACTCTCTAGAGTGTTGCACTTTTAGGGGTCTGTCTTTTCCTATGCCTTAATTGCCCCTTAATTTGTGTGGTCGACAGACCCCTAATGTGGGGGCCAGATAAAAGGGTAAAGCTCAGCCGGTTATATACAGAGTCTCTCTATATGCCACAGCATGCTGTATGGCTGCACTCTTCTTCAATGCCTCCCCGACAGCTTCAGAACTCGGGGGTCTTGCGATAGTTGAGAGGAGCACAGCACTGGTGCTGAGACCAAAAATGGTTCTGGACCCCTAATTAGCAATGAGGCTTTGCAACTATATGTTGGGGGTCTGCAGAGCAGAAATCCTCTTCCTTTTATTGTGTTCTGCTTCATCTACTTGGAATGATGAGACATTCTTTCCCAAGTTGGCTAACTCGTATTTTACTGTTACTTTTCCTTATTGGCCTTATTTCTGTTCATGATATAAAGCTGAAATGTGTTAAAGTTAATACAAAAAAACCCCGTTTCCATATGAGTTGGGAAATTGTGTTTGATGTAAATATAAACGGAATACAATGATTTGCAAATCATTTTCAACCCATATTCAATTGAATGCACTACAAAGACAACATATTTGATGTTCAAACTCATAAACTTTATTTATTTTTTGCAAATAATAATTAACTTAGAATTTCATGGCTGCAACACGTGCCAAAGTAGTTGGGAAAGGGCATGTTCACCACTGTGTTACATGGCCTTTCCTTTTAACAACACTGAGTAAACGTTTGGAAACTGAGGAGACACATTTTTGAAGCTTCTCAGGTGGAATTCTTTCCCATTCTTGCTTGATGTACAGCTTAAGTTGTTCAACAGTCCGGGGGTCTCCGTTGTGCTATTTTAGGCTTCATTATGCGCCACACATTTTCAATGGGAGACAGGTCTGGACTACAGGCAGGCCAGTCTAGTACCCGCACTCTTTTACTATGAAGCCACGTTGATGTAACACGTGGCTTGGCATTGTCTTGCTGAAATAAGCAGGGGCGTCCATGGTAAAGTTGCTTGGATGGCAACATATGTTGCTCCAAAAACTGTATGTACCTTTCAGCATTAATGGCGCCTTCACAGATGTGTAAGTTACCCATGTCTTGGGCACTAATACACCCCCATACCATCACACATGCTGGCTTTTCAACTTTGCGCCTATAACAATCCGGATGGTTCTTTTCCTCTTTGGTCCGGAGGACACGACGTCCACAGTTTCCAAAAACAATTTGAAATGTGGACTCGTCCGACCACAGAACACTTTTCCACTTTGTATCAGTCCATCTTAGATGAGCTCAGGCCCAGCGAAGCCGACGGCGTTTCTGGGTGTTGTTGATAAACGGTTTTCGCCTTGCATAAGAGAGTTTTAACTTGCACTTACAGATGTAGCGACCAACTGTAGTTACTGACAGTGGGTTTCTGAAGTGTTCCTGAGCCCATGTGGTGATATCCTTTACACACTGATGTCGCTTGTTGATGCAGTACAGCCTGAGGGATCAAAGGTCATGGGCTTAGCTGCTTACGTGGAGTGATTTCTCCAGATTCTCTGAACCCTTTGATGATATTACGGACCGTAGATGGTGAAATCCCTAAATTCCTTGCAATAGCTGGTTGAGAAATGTTTTTCTTAAACTGTTCAACAATTTGCTCACGCATTTGTTGACAAAGGGGTGACCCTCGCCCCATCCTTGTTTGTGAATGACTGAGCATTTCATGGAATCTACTTTTATACCCAATCATGGCACCCACCTGTTCCCAATTTGCCTGTTCACCTGTGGGATGTTCCAAATAAGTGTTTGATGAGCATTCCTCAACTTTATCAGTATTTATTGCCACCTTTCTCAACGTCTTTGTCACGTGTTGCTGGCATCAAATTCTAAAGTTAATGATTATTTGCGAAAAATTAAATGTTTATCAGTTTGAACATCAAATATGTTGTCTTTGTAGCACATTCAACTGAATATGGGTTGAAAATGATTTACAAATCATTGTATTCCGTTCATATTTACATCTAACACAATTTCCCAACTCATATGGAAACAGGGTTTGTAGAATTAGTTTTTTGTTAGTTTGGTTCTGGGTGTTTGAGTTAAAATAGTGGTCTAAGTCAGGGGTGTAATAATGACTGACTTAATTATATATTACAAAACTGTTGTATTACTCATTCACGGATGTCATTTTACTATAAAAAAAAAGTCAGTAAATGAGTGTATATATTTGTAAACGCTCTGAAGTGGGAAAGGGGTAGGATTAAATAAGCTTTGCTTCTTCCTACTCCTTTTCGGACATGATGTGAAGTGAAATGATATGAAATTGTGTGATGTATTATGCTGTAAGTGTGTTCATGTTCGAAATAAACTAAACCAGTGGTTCTTAACCTGCGTTCGATCGAACCCTAGGGGTTCGGTGAGTCGGGCTCAGGGGTTCGGCGGAGGACAAGACACACCCGACTCATTGCGTAAATAAAAACTTTTCCCTATCGGCGTATTACGGATACGGCAACAGCAGAAGTCAGACTGATTTGCAGGTGTGTTATTTGTTGTGAGTTTATGCACTGTGTTGGTTTTGTTCTTTGAACAAGGTGATGTTCATGCACGGTTCATTTTATGCACCAGTAAAAAAACATGGTAACACTTTAGTATGGGGAACATATTCACCATTAATTAGTTGCTTATTAACATGCAAATTAGTAACATATTGGCTCTTAACTAGTCATTATTAAGTACGTATTAATGCCTTATTCGGCATGGCCTTATTATAACCCTAACCCTCTAACCCTAACCCTTTTTTTGATTGATTCATTGAAACTTGTATTAGTAGATTGCACAGTATAGTACATATTCCGTACACTTGACCACTAAATGGTAACACCCGAATAAGTTTTTCAACTAGTTTAAGTCGGGGTCCCTAACCAAATACCTCTAAATTAAATCTTTGTTACTTAGAATATGTTCCCCTAGTGTCCAAAACACTCTAAATTAAGTCTTTGTTACTTAGAATATGTTCCCCATACTAAAGTGTTACCAAAAACATATAACTTTGTCTTGAATTTGAAAAAAAACAACATTTTATTTTTCACTATAGAAGGGCTCGGTGAATGCGCATATGAAACTGGTGGGGTTCGGTACCTCCGACAAGGTTAAGAACCACTGAACTAAAGACAGAAAAAAGAAAAGGGGTGTCCGAAGTGCAGCCCGCAGTTAATTGTATTATTATTATTATTAATTAAAAATACTATTATTACAAAAATAAAATAAAAAGCGGAATAAAAGAGCAAATGTAGGTGTAATGTAAGGAGAAAAGATTAATTTTTCTCCTTTAAAACAGGCAGTTTTTAACTTTAAAACTTTCATTGCTCAAAAAATAAGATTGTGTAATCGAGGGATACACCTGAAGTTGATCTACAACAGTGGTTCTAGAACAGAACAGTACGATTTCAGAGAACACTTGGTTCTCCAAGTGCCAACATAATGACCGGCATTAAACTACAGTAGCGCAGTGGGTCTAAATAGTCATTAAAAACAAGGAAGAGGTTTTATTTAACAAGTGTGTTTACATTTTAGGGCCATTGTGACATTACACACCAGTTTGAACAGTAACACTGTGTTTGAATATTTAATTAAGTGATTCCTTGGCATACCGCGAGCATTGAAAGTAAAAATAATATATATTATATATGACTTATCTTTAACAATTTTATGGGTGGGGGCCTTTTGGATACCTGAGACTTTAAGTCTTTTTTTTTTTTTTTAAATGTCAATTGTTCATTTGATTCATTATCCATCCATCCATTTTCTACCGCTTGTCCCTTTTGAGGTCGCGGGGGGTGCTGGAGCCTATCTCAGCTGCTTCGGGTTGTCTGTCTATCTGTGTTGATTCATTATAATGAATCAAAATCAATTGAATGATATGAATTATAATTACTTATTTATTACTTAACATCAAATACTCCATTTTAAAAAATGGGTTGGGGAAAATATTGCATAATTTGTGTTTTTTTCCATAAAAAAAAGGGCATAAAACATTTAAAAAAAAAAGTTTAACACTTTCTGGCAGTTGATAGAACTGAAATGGATATGTAGATATTTAAGTGTTGAAAGTAAAATTAAAATGTCACTTATTATTAGCACTTTAGGACCTTTAACATTCACCAAAATTGAGGGAATAGTTTTGAAAATGAAAAAATATGGTTACAATTTGCCAGCCTCAGTGGAAAAAGTTTGGACATCACTGGTCTAAATCATATTTAGTTTTTTTTTAATGAAACGGCATCATGAAGAATTTTGAAAAAACTAATCCAGGAAGTTTTAGATGATATCAGCTTGCATCTAAAACAATCAATATCCAATACAAGCAGCCCTGCAGCATGTTTACTAGTGCAAGGCCAGTTAACCATCTAAATG
The DNA here is from genome assembly GCF_033978785.1 of Entelurus aequoreus. NCBI lineage: Eukaryota > Metazoa > Chordata > Actinopteri > Syngnathiformes > Syngnathidae > Entelurus > Entelurus aequoreus. Next base: position 16,857,827 of record NC_084749.1, on the reverse strand, counting down.
TCCTCCAATAAACACACAAAGTTGGTATTTTCTACTCATTTATAAAAGGTAAACATTGTAGGCTATGCTTGCAGCTACACAACAGCCAAGCACACAATAGCGCACAAGCTAGACATATGTAATAATTAAACAATAATGCAGTCTAAAACACCACATTTGTCAATTTAAACTAGTGTCAAATAATTATAGTTGCATGTTACCTACACATACAAAGTCTCCAAGGCAGAAGCCTATTAGAAAGTGTCCAGTAAGAAACGTGTTCGCATCATTCGACTTACTGCATCATGAGCTTAATTTAATAATTTATTGTGACATCAGTTTCCATCAAATCAAAGACAGCATAGGTCCATTTCAGACCGTTAACAATAATAAATAGGTTAGAGTTTTTCATACCTACCATTGTTTGCTGTGTGAGTAATTTCAAATTTTTAAAAATATTTTCTAACATTTCGCACAACTCAGTGGCCTTGTGGTTAGAGTGTCCGCCCTAAGAGTGGAAGGTCGTGAGTTCAAGCCCCGACCGAGTCATACCAGAGACTATAAAAATGGGACCCATTACCTCCCTGCTGGGCACTCAGCATCAAGGGTTGGAATTGGGGGTTAAATCACCAAAAATGATTCCCGAGCACGGCCACCGTTGCTGCTCACTGCTCCCCTCACCTCCCAGGGGTAGAACAAGGGGATGGGTCAAATGCAGAGGATAATTTCACCACACCTAGTGTGTGTGTGACTATCGTTGGGACTTTAACTTTAACAAAATAATACACATTATATCATCATATTCAATTATTATCGATATCGTATCAGAAGTGAAAAGGTTGTGGACACCTCTCTTGTGAGACCCCCTGTATGACCCTGAAGGGTCCGTCATCACACATATTGGCAAATGTTGTTGTAGAGGTTGCCCTCTGGCGGGTTCCTCGGACCACCACACACTGCCACGAGAGCCCGTATTTCAGGGTACAGCAGTTTTATTTTCATAAATCGTGCAAGGCTTTTGCTTTCCAGCAAATTGTCTTTTTCTGAGTCCGTGTCTCTCTCTCTCTCTCTCTGGCTCCCACTCCAACTCCAACTCCGTGTCTCGTCCCGGCTGCTGCTAATGAAGGCGACAGGTGATTAGATAACAAGGCACGCCTGGGCCTTGTTATCTAATCACCTGTCGCTTTGTTCGAGGCCGGTCCTTGCACACCCCGTTCCGCGGCAGGCCCGCAGGCCACGCCCCCCCCCTCCACAATTGTTATCTCACAGAGCAGTAAAGTGATGTCATTGGCATTAAAAGTGGATACACGGTAAAAACAAGGACGTTGGGTTTATAGGTCTGATCTTGGTGATTATATTCTGTATCTGACCTGATTGAAAAGCACTGCACAAAGTAACTGTGTGTATAGTTGTGATATCTATGAGTAAATAGTCGACTTCTGCCTGGATAAATACGAACGTGAGGAAAGGACTTAGGAATGAGCTGTTGGTCCTTCAGGCAGCGCTTTAATTTGTAGCAGAAACCTCCTAACCGTGCCTGGTGTGAGTCGTGGTCCCTAGAGAAACCCATGCATTTTTCAGGATTTTGCACCACGTCAACCGAAGTCAGACAGGATTTGCTCAATAGCATTGTCATTTTTCCAGGATAGACCTGGTAGAAATATTGAATTTGCTGATATTCACGACTACTTGAAAGGGGAATTTAATTTACTTAAGTAAAATTCATTGCATGTTCCACCTGGGCAATGTTTGCCTTTAAATTGTCTATTGGCAAAACCTTTCCAATAGGTAAAATATGAAAAATGACCCCAATGTTTTTGTTAAATCTATAAAAATCAGTTAAAATAAAGCCAGGTTATCGCTGAACAAAATGAGATTTACTGATCAGTTGACATTTAGTAGATCCAATAACCTAGAACCTAAATACATAACAATACTTTTGCTCTATCGATCCGTCCGTATCTGGAAAACAAAACAAATTTAAGACCATCTGAGGCAGCCGCCCTGGCAAAATAAATGCTCCAGTCCTGTTCTGCATTGGGAAAGTGACTTACGTTTACAATGTAAACCGATAGGCCTGATAGTAATTGAATTCTGCTGAACTGACAAAGACCATGAGAAAACATACTCGCCCACAGTCTTTCTTTCCTATTATTATTCCTGCGCCTCAGGATCAATATGGGAGAAAAATGTCAATCAAATTCAATTTAAATTGATTTATGTTACAGCTTAGAGCAGGGGTCACCAACGTGGTGCCCGCGGGCACCAGGTAGCCCATAAGGACCAGATGAGTAGCCCGCTGGCCTGTTCTAAAAATAGCTCAAATAGCAGCACTTACCAGTGAGCTGCCTCTATTTTTAAATTGTATTTATTTACTAGCAAGCTGGTCTCGCTTTGCCCGACATTTTTAATTCTAAGAGAGACAAAACTCAAATAGAATTTGAAAATCCAAGAAAATATTTTAAAGACTTGGTCTTCACTTGTTTAAATAAATTCATTAATTTTTTTACTTTGCTTCTTATAACTTTCAGAAAGACAATTTTAGAGAAAAAATACAACCTTAAAAATGATTTTAGGATTTTTAAACACATATACCTTTTTACCTTTTAAATTCCTTCCTCTTCTTTCCTGACAATTTAAATCAACGTTCAAGTAAATTTATTTTTTTTATTGTAAAGAATAATAAATACATTTTTATTTAATTCTTCATTTTAGCTTCTGTTTTTTCGACGAAGAATATTTCTGTGAAATATTTCTTCAAACTTATTATGATTAAAATTCAAAAAAATTATTCTGGCAAATCTAGAAAATCTGTAGAATCAAATTTAAATCTTATTTCAAAGTATTTTGAATTTCTTTTAAAAATGTTGTTCTGGAAAATCTAGAAGACTTAATGATTTGTCTTTGTTAGAAATATAGCTTGGTCCAATTTGTTATATATTCTAACAAAGTATAGATTGGATATTAACCTATTTAAAACATGTCATCAAAATCCTAAAATTAATCTTAATCAGGAAAAATTTCTAATGATGTTCCATAAAAAGATTCAAATGAGCTAGTTTTTCTCTTCTTTTTTTCGGTTGAATTTTGAATTTTAAAGAGTCGAAATTGAAGATAAACTATGTTTCAAAATGTAATTGTCATTTTTTTTGGGTTTTCTCCTCTTTTAAACCGTTAAATTAAGTGTAAATATCATTAATTATTAATAATAACAGAGTTAAAGGTAAATTGAGCAAATTGGCTATTTCTGGCAATTTATTTAAGTGTGTACCAAACTGGTAGCCCTTCGCATTAATCAGTACCCAAAAAGTAGCTCTTGGTTTCAAAAAGGTTGGTGACCCCTGGCTTAGAGCATGTATGTCTGCGGAGTGAATAGCTATAAGATATTGGCTGGAAAAACACAAAGGTTCGGAGTATAACCTCCTGAGAACTGGCGTCTGCAGGTTTTGTGTTTCGCATCACAGGGACAGTTTTCCAAATTGTTTAAGTCCGACAAAAGAAATAGAACGAAAACGAATGTCCACTGCAAAGGAAGCTGGTTCTCAGAAGGTTATGGATGTACGATAATATCGGGCTGCCGATATTATCGGCCGATAAATGCTTTAAAATGTAATATCGGAAATGATCGGTATCGTTTCGGAAATTATCGGTATCGGTTTCAAAAAGTAAAATGTATGACTTTTTAAAACGCCGTAGTGGTACACGGACGTAGGGAGAAGTACAGAGCGCCTATAAACCTTAAAGGCACTGCCTTTGGGTGCCGGTCCAATCACATAATATTTACAGCTTTTCACACACACAAGTGAATGCATGACATACTTGGTCAACAGCCATACAGGCATACTTGCCAACACTCCCGAATTTTCCGGGAGACTCACGAATTTCAGTGCCTCTCCCAAAAATCTCCCGGGACAACCATTCTCCTGAAAATCTCCCGATTTCCACCCGGACAACAATATAGGGGGCGTACTGCCTTTAGCGTCCTCTCACCTGAAAAGGAGACTATTATATATGTCTCTGTTATCCATAGGTTTATTTATAACCCATAACACGGTGGCTGAATGGGTATAGTCACTCATGAACGGTCAGAGAAGCACAAGGCTGGTCACAGCCCAGTATTATGGGCCACCTTGCAAGCAACATTCCGTTCTCATTTGCGGAAGTTTTCAACAAATCCGTGAAGGATATGTTCCCGGATTCAGAGATCGCTCGCCAGTACTCAAATGGCAGAACAAAAGCTACTCAAATAGTGAAAGGTAAGTGTTTTTTTTTTTTTTAAGTAAGCAGCAAGTACAGTACAGTTAGTAGAACAACTGTGTTTCCATTACTGTTTACTGTACTATATATATATATTAGACTTAGACTTAGACTTAGACAAACTTTAATGATCCACAAGGGAAATTGTTCAACACAGTAGCTCAGTTACAATGATGGAAAGTGTAAGGATGGAAAGGACAATGCAGGTATAAATAGACTAAAAAAGCTATAAAAAAAAAATCTAACATATATACGAATATATACATAATATGTGTACAGAATAATTTATATACAGATATATTATATTATGTCTATAACATATATAGAATATATACCAATGACCATGTACAACATTACAGTATATACACTATATATAACAGCAGCAGCATAAAATAGAGAGTAGGTCCAGCAGGAAATAGAAGATAGACATTATAAACAAAGAGAAGTAGCTAACATGTCAGGTGTCAGATAATAGGCAGATGTCATCTATTGCTGTATGGCGAGTGATTATACAGCTGGATGGAGTACGGAATGAAGGAGTTCTTGAATCGCACAGTGCGGGAAGGAAGTTGAAGGAGCCTGTTGGAGTATGAGCTCCGCTATATAATATATATAAAAATCTCCTGAGGATTGAGGAAAACCCCTCATGAAACAGGCCTGTAGAGATGAAATAGTCTTGTGATTTTTTCCCACACATACATATTACGCTCTACCACGGTATCGAGCACTATTTTTGGGATAATCTAATTAAGACATATATATATATATATATATATATATATATATATATATATATATATATATATATATATATATATATATATATATATATATAAGAAATACTTTAATTTCAGTTAATTCTAGCTATAAATATACTCCTCCCCCCTTAACGCTACAATATACACCCCCCGCTACCCCCTACCCCCCCACCCCCACCTCAACCCCACCCACCTCAACCTCCTCATGCTCTTCATGTTCTCTCAGGGAGAACATCTCCCAAATTCCAAGCTGCTGTTTTGAGGCATGTTAAAAAAAATAATGCACTTTGTGACTTCAATAATAAATAGGGCAGTGCCATGTTGGCATTTTTTTCCACAACTTGTTACATTGTTTAATGCATCCAACGGGGCATCACAACAAAATTAGGCATAATAATGTATTAATTCCACAACTGTATATATCGGTATCGGTTGATATTGGAATCAGTAATTAAGAGTTGGACAATATCGTAATTATTTAAGCCTTGTGTAATGTTCATATTGTTGTTACTCAGCCAGCGTCTGTGGGTCTGATGGACCTGTTACAGATGTTTACCTTATCCCAATAAACATCTGTTCAGTATTTTAACATAAAAGTGTTTGATTGTGAGGAAATAAAAGCCACAAAATGCAACGGGTCCATCAGACCCACAGACGCTGGCTGAGTAACAACGATATGAACGTTGCACGGAAAAAAAATTCCGCCAGTTTCTGCATCCCACAGGGATTCTTCTTTTTGTGTTTCTGCACCTGCGGTTCCCACACAAGGTTGCAACATTGTTTGTCAACACTGTCTGCTCTCATTTTCTCGCACATTTGACCCTCTGATGCTCTGTGTACCTACACTCTGTCCTCCTCCTGTCTAGGCCTGCTGTGTGTGTGTGTGTGTGTGGGGGGGGGGGGTTGGTGCATGTGGTACACAGAACATAAATTTCCACATTTCTATTAGCCCTATTCTATTACATCTTATATGTAATAGAAATGTGTAAGGGGGGTGTATGGTGTGTGGTCATTAAATATGTATTCTGATATATGTTTTTCACAGAAAATGGTCCAAAGTCAGTGAGTCTCAGTTTGAAAAATGTATTAATTGTGTCATTTTTATTTTAATAAAAAAATAAAAATGGGTCCCACAGACCCGAACACCACACAAAGGTTAATAGAAGGTGAACGATCATGACTACCAAACACACTGCATGCAATATCCAGTTGTCCTAAAGGTAAATGAGGTTAGAATAGACCTTAAATAAGATCCCTGGTATAGTTTAATGCTCGGTGGGAATAGTAGTGAGAAAAACAATAATAAATAATACATTAAAACACTTTTTTAAGGATGTACTAGCTTTTATATGGCTCATGCCTCGGCTGGCAAAATGATATGAGATGACAATGATATGAGCAGAATTTCAAAGTTGAGCATGAAAGGCATCAATTTAGACTTCATTCAAAGGACGGAAAAAGATGAAGATGAATGGGTAAAATGTGCGAGGAAGAGTCGCAAATTTGACTTCATTCAAAGGAGGAAAAAGATGAAGATAAATGGGTGCGAGGAATTGAGAAATGGAGATAAATGGGGGGGGGGGGGGGGGGGGAATTAGTGACATCACCAAGAGAGAAGAAAGAAATGCAGATGGAGCTCGTGTGGAATGAGGAGGATGGCGGGAAAAAAAAAAAAAGCGGGAAGGAATTGAGAAGCTGCGGAGCACTTTCTTCTCCAAGCTGACAGGGCTTGACGCTCAACTAACAGGACTGTTTTGACAGGTGTCAGATGGTCCATATTACTATTTCACTGCCAGGCCCTGGGGACCCTGCTTCACGGGCCACAACAGGACTGACCAAGCTAGAGGATAAAAAAAAACGGAAGAAAAATGTCATGGCTACCGTTTTTTTTACAGCGCACTTGCTCTGCACTCTCCCACAGTCTGGGCATGTGATGTATCGTTGGTAGAGCCCAAGTGGGTGTGCGAGAAACACCACATCAAACTCCCTGATTCCATGTTTGACATCAGTCAGCTGAAGTATCTTGAGTCAGGTGTCCTTCAAAAGGATTTGTTTGTTTTTATAGGGGATGGCGCGGCGCTGTTGGGAGAGTGGCCGTGCCAGAAACCTGAGGGATCCTGGTTCGATCCCCAGCTTCTACCAATCTAGAACAGAATAGAAAGTACTTTATTGATCCCTGGGGGAGATTCAGCACCACAGTTCGCTCACAATAAACACTTAGGTATTTTTTACATGTGACTAATATAAATACAGTAGAGATGGCCGATAATGGCTTTTTTGCCGATATCCGATATTCCGATATTGTCCAACTCTTAATTACCGATTCTGATATCAACCGATACAGATATATTAACACATTAGTATGCGTAATTTTGTTTTGATGCCCCGCTGGATGCATTAAACAATGTAACAAGGTTTTCCAAAATAAATCCACTCAAGTTATGGAAAAAATGCCAACATGGCGCTGCCATATTTATTATTGAAGTCACAAAGTGCATTATTTTTTTTAACATGCCTCAAAACAGCAGCGTGGAATTTGGGACATGCTCTCCGTGAGAGAGCATGAGGTGGTTGAGGTGGGCGGGGTTGGGGCGGGGGGGTTGAGGGGGGTGTATATTGTAGCGTCCCGGAAGAGTTAGTGCTGCAAGGGGTTCCGGGTATTTGTTCTGTTGTGTTACGGTGCGGATGTTCTCCCGAAATGTGTTTGTCATTCTTGTTTGGTGTGGGTTCACAGTGTGGCGCATATTTGTAACAGTGTTAAAGTTGTTTATACGGCTACCCTCAGTGTGACCTGTATGGCTGTTGACCAAGTATGCGTTGCATTCACTTTTGTGTGTGAAAAGCCGTAGATATTATGTGATCGGGCCGGCATGCAAAGGCAGTGCCATTAAGGCACGCCCCCCAATATTGTTGTCTGGGTGGAAATCGGGAGAAATTTGGGAGAATGGTTGCCCCGGGAGATTTTCGGGAGGGGCACTGAAATTTGTGAGTCTCCCGGGAAAATCAGGAGGGTTGGCAAGTATGACTGGGAGACGCAACTGCTCTGTACTTCTCCCTACGTCCGTGTACCACTCCGCACAGCGGCGTTTTAAATAGTCATCAATTTAACTTTTTGAAACCGATACCGATAATTTCCGATATTACATTTTAAAGCATTTATCTGCCGATAATATCGGCAGTCCGATATTATTGGACATCTCTTAAAATACAGTCTATTATACAGCATTATTCACATGTGAATAATATAAATACAGTATATTATACAGCATTATTCATGTGTAAATAATGTAAATACAGTCTATTATACAGCATTATTCACGTGTAAATAATGTAAATGCAGTCTATTATACAGCATTATTCACGTGTGAATAATATAAATACAGTCTATTATACAGCATTATTCACGTGTAAATAATATACATGCAGTCTATTATACAGCATTATTCACGTGTGAATAATATAAATACAGTCTATTATACAGCATTATTCACGTGTAAATAATATAAATACAGTCTATTATACATTCAAGTACAGTCAAAAAGGAACATATGCATTATACAGTCGGATGGCTGTCGGTATGAAGGACTTCCTGTGTCGTTCCGTGTGGCATTTTGGGAGTCTGAGCCTTCCACTGAACGTGCTCATTCTCTCCGCCAGGTCCGGGTGTACTAGGTGGGAGGTGTTGTCAATAATGGCTAGGAGCTTTGCTAGGCTTCTCCTCTCTGACACCACCGCCACCACAGAGAGTCTAGCTCCACTCCCACCACGTTTCTGGCATTCCTTAGCAGCTTGTCCAGCCTGTTTGCGTCCTCCGCTCTCTCTAGTCACGTCCGTAGTGTCCTTGAGCAAGTCACTTCACCCTTGCTCCTGATGGGTCGTGGTTAGGGCCTCGCATGTATAATTCTGAGGTTATTGAGGGAAGACTCTTAGTTAATGGCTTACTGGTTGTATAATAAGGCCATGCAGAGTAAGGCATTAATAAGTACTTAATAATGACTAATTAAGAGCCAATATGTTACTAATTTTCATGTTAATAAGCAACTAATTGATGGTGAATATACCATACTAAAGTTGTACCGTATTTATATATATATATATGTATGTATATATATATATATATATATATATATATATATATATATATATATATATATATATATATATATATATATATATATATATATATATATATATATATGCACACTACCCTTCAAAAGTTTGGGGTCACATTGAAATGTCCTTATTTTTGAAGGAAAAGCACTGTACTTTTTAATGAAGATAACTTTAAACTAGTCTTAACTTTAAAGAAATACACTCTATACATTGCTAATGTGGTAAATGACTATTCTAGCTGCAAATGTCTGGTTTTTGGTGCATATCTACATAGGTGTATAGAGGCCCATTTCCAGCAACTATCACTCCAGTGTTCTAATGGTACAATGTGTTTGCTCATTGGCTCAGAAGGCTAATTGATGATTAGAAAACCCTTGTGCAATCATGTTCACACATCTGAAAACAGTTTAGCTCGTTACAGAAGCTACAAAACTGACCTTCCTTTGAGCAGATTGAGTTTCTGGAGCATCACATTTGTGGGGTCAATTAAACGCTCAAAATGGCCAGAAAAAGAGAACTTTCATCTGAAACTCGACAGTCTATTCTTGTTCTTAGAAATGAAGGCTATTCCACAAAAATGTTTGGGTGACCCCAAACTTTTGAATGGTAGTGTGTATATATATATATATATATATATATATATATATATATATATATATATATATATATATATATATATATATGTATATATGTATGTATGTTTGTATATATGTTTGCATGTATATATATATATATATATATATATATATATATATATATATATATATATATATATATATATGTATATATATATATATATATATGTATATATGTATATATATGTATATATATGTATGTATATATATATATATATATATATGTATATATGTATATATATGTATATATATATGTATATATGTATATATATATATGTATTTATGTATGTATGTATATGTATGTATATATGTATATATACTGTATATATGTATGTGTATGTATATATGTATATGTGTATGTATATATGTTTGTATATATATACTGTGGGCGGCGTGGCGAAGTTGGTAGAGTGGCCGTGCCAGCAATCGGAGGGTTGCTGGTTACTGGGGTTCAATCCCCACCTACCATCCTAGTCACGTCCGCTGTGTCCTTGGGCAAGACACTTCACCCTTGCTCCTGATGGCTGCTGGTTAGTGCCTTGCATGGCAGCTCCCGCCATCAGTGTGTGAATGTGGAAATACTGTCAAAGCGCTTTATATATATATATATATATATATATATATATATATATATATATATATATATATATATATATATATATATATATATATATATATATATATATATATGTATATATATATATATATATATATATATATATATGTATATATACATCTATATATATGTATATATATAGATGTATATGTGTGTGTATATATACATATACTGCATGTATATACACACACACACACGCACACACAAAAATTTGTGAAAAACAATGCGGTTGACTCGGGCAAACCAAAACCAATTTAACATTTAATTGAAAAGTTTTTTTATTTTGTCAGTGCTTTGTTTTTCAGTTTGTATATATATATATATATATATATATATATATATATATATATATATATATATATATATATATATATATATATATATATATATATATATATATATATTTTTTTTTTTTTTTTTTTTTTTAATTTGTAAATTTTTTAATTTGTAAATTTTTTTAAATTTAAAAAACATATTTTTTTATCTATTCATTCTAAGATTATAAATCAGTTTACAATTTGGATGAGAAAGATGGCCTACAGTAACTTTTCAAAAAAACATTCTTATAAAAAAAAATAATTGAAAAAATATTTTAATTTTTTATTTATTTATTTATTATTTATTTAAAAAAAATTATGAATCGATTTAGAATCAGGATGAATACGAATCGTGATTCGGATGTGAATCGATTTGTTGTGTGCCCCCCCCCTAGAAAACATGCAGTGAGCTTCCGCGTCCTGACAACCAGCGTCCTCAGCAGTGGACGTTTGCATTGTGCACAATACAGCTATTTTTTTCTGAAGTGTTTAACTCTGACAAGAAAAAATAGACTAAACACAAATGTCCACTGCAGAGGACGCCGACAAACACTCCTTGATCTGATCAAGTTTGCAGAATGCTGCCAAGAAACACATCTAAGGAAGAGGTCTATGCAACATGCCCGGTACAATAATTGCATCATCCTCGTGAGGGGCGACGTGGTTCTTTAATGCACTTAGAATCACGTCAACAGGCAATAAAGGCATCGATTTCCTGCTTTTCACACAGGAATCAATAATCTGTGCATGAACCTCTGGCCAGGAAACATCATAAAATGATTAGATTATCCAGAGTGACCTTGCCTTACGCTCATTGAGTCGCCTGGATGCTCAAGTGAGGGGAAAGCAGTTTGAAGACGGTTCCGTTTACAGTGGAGCCGATGTATTCATGTTTGTCTCTATAAATCATGTAATACTGTACTCTCAGCAGACGCCGCAGCTTTTGAGTTTGCATTGTGTCCCACCGGTGTCTAGAATAATCCTAATATATCACAATCATCCACGCTGACTTCTAACAGCCCCCTTATGCACACAGCCCTAACAAGTTTGTAATTGTCCCAAGCCGAGCCTTTCACAGGAAATGCTGCGGGTGAACCTTAGTGCAAAATAGTTTATGGTGCTTAGGAGAAGTTTTATGGCTACCACATGAAACCGGAATCCCCAATCGCGTTTGCGCGCTCGGGGTCTCTAAAAAGCGGGCCTGGTGCCGCTCCTTGCAGCTGAACAAAGTCCCGCCTAGACCAAAGGGACGCGACGGTTTGGAACCGTTTGAAAAACAACTGCTTGGGAAATGTTGCCTGCGTTGCATTTTTGCAAATGAAATATTTGTCATTGTTTTACTGGAGTGAATTTTTGTGGTTCTCTGATCGGGTGTCTGCTCATCGCCAGAACTTGACTTCTGGTACTCCCACTTCTTATTAGAGTCCCCCCCCGCCCCCGCCTCCGCAAAGAGGAGGGATTACGTGGTGTTTGGCTCCTGGTCTGCCATGCCTGTCAGGTTTATTGTCACTGACCTCCAGGTCACATTTCAAAACCAATCTTTTATCAACCTGGGGATTCTGGGGTCAAAGGTCGGTACATGTTTTTTATCAGAACTCCACAAGCAATTTTCACCTACCCCCCCCCCCCCCTCCCCCCCTTTTAAATGTACACTAATTTATTAGAGATGTCCGATATTATTGGCCGATAAATGCGTTAAAATGTAATATCGGAAATTATCGGTATCGTTTTTTTTATTATCGGTATTGTTTTTTATTTTTAATTTTTGTTATTTTTTATTTTTTTATTAAATCAACATAAAAAACACAAGATACACTTACAATTAGTGCACCAACCCAAAAAACCTTCATCCCCCATTTACACTCATTCACACTCATTCACACAAAAGGGTTGTTTCTTTCTGTTATTAATATTCTGGTTCCTACATTATATATCAATATATATCAATACAGTCTGCAAGGGATACAGTCCGTAAGCACGCATGATTGTGCGTGCCGCTGGTCCACTAATAGTACTAACCTTTAACAGTTAATTTTACTAATTTTCATTAATTACTAGTTTCTATGTAACTGTTTTTATATTGTTTTACTTTATTTTTTATTCAAGAAAATGTTTTTAATTAATTTATCTTTTTTTTTTTTTTTTTTTTTTTTTGAAGTACCTTATCTTCACCATACCTGGTTGTCCAAATTAGGCATAATAATGTGTTAATTCCACGACTGTATATATCGGTTGATATCGGTATCGGTTGATATCGGTATCGGTAATTAAAGAGTTGGAAAATATCGGATATCGGCAAAAAGCCATTATCGGACATCCCTATAATTTATAGAACAATTGGACAGATTTTTAGACGTCATATGTAATAATGTTATCTGTCCAGGCTCGACCAGTAAGATGTACTCATAACAGACAGAGACAGAATTCAATTTGGCTCAATTGAGGAGTAACGTCCGGACTGTACTCTTTGCACAGTTCCACCACTCTTTTATTTGGACTTTCCCTGATTACATGGCAACAGCTGTTTCTAAGGGACAGGGGTCGTAAACAGCCATCGCCTTTGGTTACAGAACAGTTCAAAGAAAAAGTCGTAAACAGTTCACAGAAAAGGTCGTAAAACAGTTCAAAGTAGAGGTCCCTGTAAAGGATGCAGGTCCTGCTTCCTCTTCGCTTTGTAGTTCTCGGGTCAGACAATGTATTTCTGTTGATTACAATACATGAAAGAAACAGAACACCTTCATGTTGCTTCCCATCCTACACAGTGGAGTTTTACAAGCCTTCTTCTTGGTAGGTTCAAAGACAGCTTTTGTCTTCTCGCCGGGAACTCATGGCAACACAAAGTTTTGTGATAACTTAGATACAATTATTCTGACAAAAGGCCTCACCTTTTCTCCTCCCAACATATTGCTGGGTATTGTGGCCAAACAGCTCAATTTTTGTTGCATCTGACCACAGAACTTTCCTCCAAAAGGTCTTATCTTTGTCCATGTGATGTCGGATGAAACAAAAATGTAGCTGTTTGGCCACAATACCCAGCAATATGTTTGGAGGAGAAAAGGTGAGGCCTTTAATCCCAGAAACACTAAGCCTACCGTCAAGCATGGTGGTGGTAGTATTAGGATCTGGGCCTGTTTTGCCGCCAATGGAACTGGTGCTTTACAGAGAGTAAATGGGACAATGAAAAAGGAGGATACAAAAAAGGTGAGATACAGGTAAACAATGAAAGTATAAAAGAATAAAAGAAGAATAAGAATGCGTACGTGCAATTATTGTTATCATGGCTGAAGCTGCAAAACAACCAAAGAAACGAAAAGTTTTGTCTGAGGAGACAAAAAAAAGACAGACAGAGCCTACCCGGATAAAAGGACAGACAGGGATCAACATTGGCCCGCTTTCACTTGCTGGCGTGAGCTCAAAATGAGGAGGGATTTTCGGGCCAATGCCGAATCAGAATGCTAATGCTAATGTTAGCTATCGGAAATAAATAGCCACCAGCTTGATAGTTTGCAGTTCCACACTACTTCCTTCAAGAAAACTTGATAGTTTGCCGTTCCACACTACTTCCTTCAAGAAAACTTGATAGTTTGCAGTTCCACACTACTTCCTTCAAGAAAACTTGATAGTTTGCAGTTCCACACTACTTCCTTCAAGAAAACTTGATAGTTTGCAGTTCCACACTACTTCCTTCAAGAAAACTTGATAGTTTGCCGTTCCACACTACTTCCTTCAAGAAAACTTGATCGTTTGCAGTTCCACACTACTTCCTTCAAGAAAACTTGATAGTTTGCAGTCCCACACTACTTCCTTCAAGAAAACTTGATAGTTTGCCGTTCCACACTACTTCCTTCAAGAAAACTTGATCGTTTGCAGTTCCACACTACTTCCTTCAAGAAAACTTGATAGTTTGCAGTCCCACACTACTTCCTTCAAGAAAACTTGATAGTTTGCAGTTCCACACTACTTCCTTCAAGAAAACTTGATAGTTTGCCGTTCCACACTACTTCCTTCAAGAAAACTTGATAGTTTGCAGTTGAACACTACTTCCTTCAAGAAAACTTGATCGTTTGCAGTTCCACACTACTTCCTTCAAGAAAACTTGATAGTTTGCCGTTCCACACTACTTCCTTCAAGAAAACTTGATAGTTTGCAGTTCCACACTACTTCCTTCAAGAAAACTTGATAGTTTGCAGTTCCACACTACTTCCTTCAAGAAAACTTGATAGTTTGCAGTTCCACACTACTTCCTTCAAGAAAACTTGATAGTTTGCAGTTCCACACTATTTCCTTCAAGAAAACTTGATAGTTTGCAGTTCCACACTACTTCCTTCAAGAAAACTTGATAGTTTGCAGTTCCACACTACTTCCTTCAAGAAAACTTGATAGTTTGCAGTTCCACACTACTTCCTTCAAGAAAACTTGATAGTTTGCAGTCGCACACTACTTCCTTCAAGAAAACTTGATCGTTTGCAGTTCCACACTACTTCCTTCAAGAAAACTTGATAGTTTGCAGTTCCACACTACTTCCTTCAACAAAACTTGATCGTTTGCAGTTCCACACTATTTCCTTCAAGAAAACTTGATAGTTTGCAGTCCCACACTACTTCCTTCAAGAAAACTTGATAGTTTGCAGTTCCACACTACTTCCTTCAAGAAAACTTGATAGTTTGCAGTTCCACACTACTTCCTTCAAGAAAACTTGATCGTTTGCAGTTCCACACTACTTCCTTCAAGAAAACTTGATAGTTTGCAGTTCCACACTACTTCTTTCAAGAAAACTTGATAGTTTGCAGTTCCACACTACTTCCTTCAAGAAAACTTGATTGTTTGCAGTTCCACACTACTTCCTTCAAGAAAACTTGATAGTTTGCAGTTCCACACTACTTCCTTCAAGAAAACTTGATAGTTTGCAGTTCCACACTACTTCCTTCAAGAAAACTTGATAGTTTGCAGTTCCACACTACTTCCTTCAAGAAAACTTGATCGTTTGCAGTTCCACACTACTTCCTTCAAGAAAACTTGATAGTTTGCAGTTCCACACTACTTCCTTCAAGAAAACTTGATAGTTTGCAGTTCCACACTACGTCCTTCAAGAAAACTTGGTTTGCAGTTCCACACTACTTCCTTCAAGAAAACTTGATCGTTTGCAGTTCCACACTACTTCCTTCAAGAAAACTTGATAGTTTGCAGTCCCACACTACTACCTTCAAGAAAACTTGATAGTTTGCAGTTGAACACTACTTCCTTCAAGAAAACTTGATAGTTTGCAGTTCCACACTACTTCCTTCAAGAAAACTTGATAGTTTGCAGTCCCACACTACTTCCTTCAAGAAAACTTGATAGTTTGCAGTTCCATACTACTTCCTTCAAGAAACCTTGATAGTTTGCAGTTCCACACTACTTCCTTCAAGAAAACTTGATCGTTTGCAGTTCCACACTACTTCCTTCAAGAAAACTTGATAGTTTGCAGTCCCACACTACTTCCTTCAAGAAAACTTGATAGTTTACAGTTGAACACTACTTCCTTCAAGAAAACTTGATCGTTTGCAGTTCCACACTACTTCCTTCAAGAAAACTTGATAGTTTGCAGTTCCACACTACTTCCTTCCAGAAAACTTGATAGTTTGCAGTTCCACACTACTTCCTTCAAGAAAACTTGATTGTTTGCAGTTCCACACTACTTCCTTCAAGAAAACTTGATAGTTTGCAGTTCCACACTACTTCCTTCAAGAAAACTTGATAGTTTGCTGTTCCACACTACTTCCTTCAAGAAAACTTGATAGTTTGCAGTTCCACACTACTTCCTTCAAGAAAACTTGATAGTTTGCAGTTCCACACTACTTCCTTCAAGAAAACTTGGTAGTTTGCAGTTCCACACTACTTCCTTCAAGAAAACTTGATAGTTTGCAGTTCCACACTACTTCCTTCAAGAAAACTTGATAGTTTGCAGTTCCACACTATTTCCTTCAAGAAAACTTGATCGTTTGCAGTTCCACACTACTTCCTTCAAGAAAACTTGATAGTTTGCAGTTCCACACTACTTCCTTCAAGAAAACTTGATAGTTTGCAGTTCCACACTACTTCCTTCAAGAAAACTTGATCGTTTGCAGTTCCACACTACTTCCTTCAAGAAAACTTGATAGTTTGCAGTTCCACACTACTTCCTTCAAGAAAACTTGATAGTTTGCAGTTCCACACTACTTCCTTCAAGAAAACTTGATAGTTTGCAGTTCCACACTACTTCCTTCAAGAAAACTTGATAGTTTGCCGTTCCACACTACTTCCTTCAAGAAAACTTGATAGTTTGCAGTTCCACACTACTTCCTTCAAGAAAACTTGATAGTTTGCAGTTCCACACTACTTCCTTCAAGAAAACTTGATAGTTTGCAGTTCCACACTAGTTCCTTCAAGAAAACTTGATAGTTTGCAGTTGAACACTACTTCCTTCAAGAAAACTTGATAGTTTGCCGTTCCACACTACTTCCTTCAAGAAAACTTGATAGTTTGCAGTTCCACACTACTTCCTTCAAGAAAACTTGATAGTTTGCAGTTCCACACTACTTCCTTCAAGAAAACTTGATAGTTTGCAGTTCCAGACTACTTCCTTCAAGAAAACTTGATCGTTTGCAGTTCCACACTACTTCCTTCAAGAAAACTTGATAGTTTGCAGTTCCACACTACTTCCTTCAACAAAACTTGATCGTTTGCAGTTCCACACTACTTCCTTCAAGAAAACTTGATCGTTTGCAGTTCCACACTACTTCCTTCAAGAAAACTTGATAGTTTGCAGTTCCACACTACTTCCTTCAAGAAAACTTGATAGTTTGCAGTTCCACACTACTTCCTTCAAGAAAACTCTCCCGCCGGTCTTTCTTTGCTTCGGACCTGCATCCGCCCCAAACATTCTTGATAGTAGCGTCATGTTTGTAGCGCAATCCAAGATCCTGTCTTGATAGTGTCTGCTATTTAACGTTAGCATAGCCATAATTGCTCTTAAGGCCCAAGCTGTTTGTTTACATGCTTTTTTTAATTTGTCTTTGCTATTTGGGCTTATAGGACCCTAATTAGAATAAAAACTAAGAATCATCTTTTGATATGATGTACTTAGTCCATAAGTAACAAACGTGTACTTCATGTTTAGTGACATGCTAATTCCTATTTTTACACTTTTTTTTTTCCAAATTCCATTGTATGTTATACTCTTCTGACACCACCAGATGGCAGTATAAGTGTCCACATAAGTGGCCATAAGACCCCAATTCAGTAGTGTACACCATTTTGGAAATAAGAGCTAAAAGGTGCTGTCCACGCATGTGGCCACTAATATTTGTAATCTATGCCGATATTACAGCGGACATCATGTCACAATCAGAGAAGACCGTTACGCTGGCGGTTCACCCGCGTCAACGTTGTCAACAAAAGTACCACAGTTAAGTTCCGTCTTTACTAAACGGTCAGCCACCACATGCAGACCACTTAACATCTGCGAAGACCGAGTCCTGCAAGAAGGTGTCATTGATATCACCACAGCCGATCTGTGGGACAATACCTTGGTGAGGCACAATCACAGCAAGGGTAAACCAGCAAACGGGCTGAATGTGGATTTGTTTTGATTACTGGAGAACGCCAGACATCTGCAAGTAATCACAACAAGCTGGGGTCGCATTGTACCTAAAAAAAGAGATCAGCATTGACATCTGAAGAGGTAAACAAACGTGTTCGTTTAAACAACTTGTTAAACTAAAAGAAGAGTAAATGGTGCACTATGTTAAGTTGTTTATGAGTGCAAATACTTCCAAAATGTGTATTTAATTCCTATATACTTGCTGTCACCAAGTGTTGAGCAAACCAATGACTTGCTGTTCAGTTAAACATTTTTTTAAAACAATTCCTGTTTGACATTCTGGCTACCAAATTGCATTTGTATCCAAATATTGGGGTATTTTCTTCAGCAAATTGTATTTACGCGGCAAAAAATAACCCATGATTAATCACAGATTAAAACACATTCATCACTTGACAGCACTACTTAAAACTAATAGCACCAATGTTGTTTATGGACACGTTTGAGACAAGTTTGGAGAAGTTTGAATACGGTGGGAGTGGCTGTATGTCAATAGTTAAATGGTAATGACATTAAAATCATAACAGCACATTTTTTTATTAATTTTTTTGACAGCACAAATGCTTGGGACAAGTTTGGAGATATTCAGACAAGGTGTGTGTTTGTGGCGTCATTGGTCAGAACATGTATTTCTGATTAATTAATAGCCTTAACAGTATGGCTTGAAGGTTGTACAAACAAACTGTTTTGGTATTTTAATATGTGCTATAATAGTGTTGTCTCAATACCGATATTTTGGTACCGGTACCAAAATTATTTAGATACTTTTCGGTACTTCTCTAAATAAAGGGGACCACAAAAAATGGCATTATTGGCCTTATTTTAACAAAAAATCTTAGGCTACATTAAACATATTCTTATTGCAAGTTTGTCCTTAAATAAAATAGTGAACATACTAAACAACTTGACTTTTATTAGTAAGTAAACAAACAAAGGCTCCTAATTTAGTCTGCTGACATATGCAGTAACATATTGTGTCATTTTTGTATTCTATTGTCAAAATTATTAAGGACAAGTGGTAGAAAATGAATTATTAAAGGCCTACTGAAATGATTTTTTTAAATTTAAACGGGAATAGCAGATCCATTCTATGTGTCATACTTGATCATTTCGCGATATTGCCATATTTTTGCTGAAAGGATTTACTAGAGAAAATCGACGATAAAGTTCGCAACTTTTGCTCGCTGATAAAAAAAACCTTGCCCCTACCGGAAGTAGCGTGACGTCACAAGCGGTAGTGCTGCTCACAATTCCCCGTTGTTTACAATGGAGCGAGAGATATTAGGAGCGAGAAAGTGACGATTACCCCATTAATTTGAGCGAGGATGAAAGATTTGTGGATGAGGAACGTTAGAGTGACGGACTAGAATGCAGTTCAAGAGATATCTTTTTTCGCTCTGACCGTAACTTAGGTACAAGCTGGCTCATTGGATTCCACACTCTCTCCTTTTTCTATTGTGGATCACGGATTTGTATTTTAAACCACCTCGGATACTATATCCTCTTGAAAATGAGAGTCGAGAAGGCGAAATGGACATTAACAGTGACTTTTATCTCCACGACAATACATCGACGACGCTCTTTAGCATGAGCTAACGTGATAGCATCTGTCTCAGATGCAGATAGAAACAAAATAAATAAATCCCTGACTGGAAGGATAGACAGAAGATCAACAATACTACTATCAGGAGACACCGAACCAAACACTGGACATGTAAATACACGGTTAATGCTATGCCGCCTGTCGAAGCCTAGCAATGCTGTTGCTAACGACGCTAACTTAACAACGGGACCTCGTCAGAGCTATGATAAAAACATTAGCGCTCCACCTACACCAGCCAGCCCTCCTCCGCTCATCAACACCCGTGCTCACCTGCGTTCCAGCGATCGACGATGCGGTTGGCGGCCCGGAGACGTAGGAAGTCAAGGTGAGTTCGCCGCTAGCGCGTCTGCTATCCAACAAAGTCCTCCTTGTTGTGTTGCTACAGCCAGCCGCTATTACACCGACCCCACCTACAACGTTCTTCTTTGCAGCCTCCATTGTTCATTAAACAAATTGCAAAAGATTCACCAACACAGATGTCCAGAATACTGTGGAATTTTGTTGAAGAAAACAGAGCTTTGTGTATTGTGTCCAATATGGTCCAAACACTTCCGTGGACCTCGCGACGTCACGCGCATACGTCATCCTCCAAAGGCGTTTTGAACCGGAAGTTCCCCGGGAAATTTAAAATTGCACTTTATAAGTTAACCCGGCCGTATTGGCATGTGTTGCAATGTTAAGATTTCATCATTGATATATAAACTATCAGACTGCGTGGTCGGTAGTAGTGGCTTTCAGTAGGCCTTTAATCTACTCGTTCATTTACTGTTAATATTTGCTTATTTTCTCTTTTAACATGTTCTATCTACACTTCTGTTGAATGTAATAATCACTTATTCTTCTGTTGTTTGGATGCTTTACATTAGTTTTAGATGATACCCCAAATGTAGGTATCAATCCAATACTAAGTAGTTACAGGATCATACATTGGTCATATTTAAAGTCCTCATGTGTCCAGGGACATATTTCCGGAGTTCATAAACATAATATCAATTTTAAAAAAAAAGATGTGATGCCAAAAAATATCGTTATAATCATAGTAGTATCGACTAGATACGCTCCTATACTTGGTATCATTACAGTGGATGTTAAGTGTAGATCCACCAATGGCGTTTGTTTACATTTTGACGCCGGTGAGCTACGGTGTGTAGTGAAGCATGTTTAGCTATTCCTCGTCCTGCAGGGATGATACTTGTAAGATACTTACTTTATTTGTTGCCATGGAGACCAGGATTAGTGATTTAGAAGTAGCTAAAACACTGCGGGCTGGACTTTAGCCTTGATTTGTGGTAACTTTACCCCAGTCAGAGCGCTGGCTCCCTCACCTGTCCCTACTTGGCAATCTGAAAGATTTTGAAGCCCACGTCGTCAGTCGCTACCTTTCTACTTTTAGATAGACTGGTATGAAGTTATTACTCCCTTGTGAAGGTTTCCTTCCAGTGTTGATTTTGGCAGCAGTTAATGTAGTTTTAGTCCATCTTTTGACAAAAATGTATTTTAGTTTTAGACCCACTACCACTACACCCTCCAAATGAAGTAAAAAAGGGGAAATCACACATGAATACCTTAAGACAGGGGTGTCCAAACTTTTTCCACTGAGGGCCGCACACGGAAAAATTAAAGCATGTGGGGGCCATTTTGATATTTTTTATTTCCAAACCATAACAAAATATATGGATTTTTTATTTATTTTACCTTTAGGGGTCCCGGGGACCATAAAGGGTCTCAGTCATTAAAATGTTAAAAATAAGTCAGATTATTATTTTTTTAAAATTATTTAACGCTTACAGTAAATCTCTATATCAACTTCAAGTTGATATAAAGTAATACAAATTAAAAAAAATGTTTTATGGCTTTTCTGTCAAAAACAACTTAGTTTTTTTATAGTAAAACTGAAATATGCAGTATTTAGTAATTAGAGCCCTAAAAGATCAATAATGCATGACACCATTGATTTTAATTATTTCATATTTTTGAGTAATCACAGTGAAAAGATAAATAAAAAATCACTAAATATATTTGGGATCCAAAAGGTGCCCCACTCATAAAGTGATACATTTTTATTAGGTTTTTCTTTTACTTTCAACACTTAAGTTACGAGATCAACTTCAGATATATCTGTCGATTTTATGCTGAAATTATTATTTTGTTTGTTCTATGCGCTTTTGTCAAAGAAAACTTTGATGTTTTTATATGGCTACTACACAATATATGCAATATTTACCACATAAAACATTTTAAAGTGAAATATTTGAAGTAATTGGAGCCCTGAAAATAATTCATTATAACATGGATTTTTTGTCATTATTTATTTTTTTTGAGCAATGGCAAAAAAAGAAAAAGAAAAAAGACAAAAGAAAGAAAAAACAGCCTGCATGGCAGCTTTTGTGTCAACATTGCAACTTTTTCTCGTTAGATTTCACCTCATTCCACTTTTTTTAATGTTCTTTTTTATTTTTACAACAGTATTTCCAGAATGTGTGGCGGGCCGGTAAACAATTAGCTGCGGGCCGCAAATGGCCCCCGGGCCGCACTTTGGACACCCCTGCCTTAAGAGAAAGCAATTGCAGCTATTTGGGATACAACACTTCTCAGACGGCAAGAGAACTTTCCAATGTCCGGCCGGGTCAGCTTTGATAATACTTCGCGAAAAACGTCGTCCATTTCTCGAAGGAGAGACAACGGGAATGGGAGAAAAACGAAAGAAGATGTTGTGATGGCAAAAAATATCGACGTAATAGTAGTATCAACTAGATACACTCCTGTACTTGGTATCATTACAGTGGATGTCAGGTGTAGATCCACCAATGGCGTTTGTTTACATTTTGACGCCGGTGAGCTACGGTGTGTAGTGAAGCATGTTTAGCTATTCCTCGTCCTGCAGGGATGATACTTGTAAGAAACTTACTTTATTTGTCGCCATGGAGACCAGGATTAGTGATTTAGAAGTAGCTAAAACACTGCCATGTCGTAAATCACCTCTTCCTGTGGGTGTTTCAGTGTTATAACTTCACCTTTATCGTTAGTTTTTAAGCCAAAATGCGTCCGTTCTCCCTTTTCTGTCTACGCACTGTGTCTGCTTGTAAGTACTCTGTGATTTTGAGCTGCCGAACATGCTCGTCTGCTCGTAAACCAGCAATGAAATGAAGTGACAACAATGGGGGCGCGGGGACCGGTACTTTTCCGAGGCTGTATAGTACCGAATATGATTCATTAGTATGGCGGTACTATACTAATACCGGTATACCGTACAACCCTAGTTTAATGACACACAGATCGCACCATGTCATTCATCCCAGTGACATTTTACAGACTATTTT